>NW_027489072.1:0-120462 GCF_050948215.1 Halictus rubicundus | reverse complement strand
ATGATAGAGGATAGGATAGGATGGAGGATAGGATAGGATAGATGATAGGATAGGATAGAGGATAGGATAAGATAGAGGATAGGATAGGATAGAGGATAGGATAGGATAGAGGATAGGATCGGATAGAGGATAGGATAGGGGATTGGATAGAATAAAGGATAGGATAGGATAGAGGATAGGATAGAGGATAGGATAAGATAGAGGATAAGATAGGATAGAGTATAGGATAGAATAGAGGATAGGATAGGATAGAGGATAGGATAGGATAGAGGATAGGATAGGATAGAGGATAGGAGCAGATAGAGGATAGGATAGGATAGATGATATTATAGGAAAGAGGAAAGGATATGATAGAGGATACGATATTGTAGAGGATAGGATAGGATAGAGGATAGGATAGGATAGAGGATAGGATAGGATAGGATAGGATAGAGGATAGGATAGGATAGAGGATAGGATAGGATAGAGGATAGGATAGGATAGAGGATAGGATAGGATAGAGGATAGGATATGATAGAGGATAGGATAGGATAGAAGATAGGATAGGATAGATGATAGGATAGGATAGGGGATAGGATAAGATAGAGGATAAGATAGGATAGAGTATAGGATAGAATAGAGGATAGGATATGATAGAGGATGGGATAGGATAGAGGATAGGATAGGATAGAGGATAGGATAGGATAGATGATAGGATAGGATAGAGGTTGGAATAAGATAGAGGATAGGATCGGATAGAGGATAGGATAGGGGATTGGATAGGATAGAGGATAGGATAGGATAGAGGATAGGATACGATAGAGGATACGATAGGATAGGATAGAGGATAGGATAGGATAGAGGATAGGATAGGATAGGATAGAGGATAGGATAGGATAGAGGATATGATAGGATAGAGGATAGGATAGGATAGGACAGAGGATAGGATAGGATAGAGGATAGGATAGGATAGAGGATAGGATAGGATAGAGGATAGGATAGGATAGAGGATAATATATGATAGAGGATAGGATAGGATAGAAGATAGGATAGGATAGATGATAGGATAGGATAGAGGATAGGATAAGATAGAGGATAAGATAGGATAGAGGATAGGATAGGATAGAGGATAGGATATGATAGAGGATAGGATAGGATAGAGGATAGGATAGGATAGAGGATAGGATAGGATAGATGATAGGATAGGATAGAGGATAGGATAAGATAGAGGATAGGATAGGATAGATGATATTATAGGAAAGAGGAAAGGATATGATAGAGGATACGATATTATAGAGGATAGGATAGGATAGAGAATAGGATATTATAAAGGATAGGATAGGATAGAGGATAGGATAGGATAGAGGATAGGATAGGATAGAGGATAGGATAGTATAGAGGATAGGATAGGATAGAGGATAGGATAGGATAGAGGATAGGATACGATAGAGGATACGATAGGATAGGATGGAGGGTAGGATAGGATAGAGGATAGGATAGGATAGAGGATAGGATAGGATAGAGGATAGGATAGGATAGATGATAGGATAGGATAGAGGATAGGAGCAGATAGAGGATAGGATAGGATAGATGATATTATAGGAAAGAGGAAAGGATATGATAGAGGATACGATATTGTAGAGGATAGGATAGGATAGAGGATAGGATAGGATAGAGGATAGGATAGGATAGGATAGGATAGGATAGAGGATAGGATAGGATAGAGGATAGGAAAGGATAGAGGATAGGATAGGATAGAGGATAGGATAGGATAGAGGATAGGATATGATAGAGGATAGGATAGGGTAGAAGATAGGATAGGATAGATGATAGGATAGGATAGGGGATAGGATAAGATAGAGGATAAGATAGGATAGAGGATAGGATAGGTTAGAGGATAGGATATGATAGAGGATGGGATAGGATAGAGGATAGGATAGGATAGTGGATAGGATAGGATAGATGATAGGATAGGATAGAGGATAGGATAAGATAGAGGATAGGATCGGATAGAGGATAGGATAGGGGATTGGATAGGATAGAGGATAGGATAGGATAGAGGATAGGATACGATAGAGGATACGATAGGATAGGATAGAGGATAGGATAGGATAGAGGATAGGATAGGATAGGATAGAGGATAGGATAGGATAGAGGATATGATAGGATAGAGGATAGGATAGGATAGGATAGAGGATAGGATAGGATAGAGGATAGGATAGGATAGAGGATAGGATAGGATAGAGGATAGGATAGGATAGAGGATAGGATATGATAGAGGATAGGATAGGATAGAAGATAGGATAGGATAGATGATAGGATAGGATAGAGGATAGGATAAGATAGAGGATAAGATAGGATAGAGGATAGGATAGGATAGAGGATAGGATATGATAGAGGATAGGATAGGATAGAGGATAGGATAGGATAGAGGATAGGATAGGATAGATGATAGGATAGGATAGAGGATAGGATAAGATAGAGGATAGGATAGGATAGATGATATTATAGGAAAGAGGAAAGGATATGATAGAGGATACGATATTGTAGAGGATAGGATAGGATAGAGGATAGGATAGGATAGAGGATAGGATAGGATAGAGGATAGGATAGGATAGAGGATAGGATAGGATAGGATAGAGGATAGGATAGGATAGAGGATAGGATAGGATAGAGGATAGGATAGGATAGAGGATAGGATAGGATAGAGGATAGGATATGATAGAGGATAGGATAGGATAGAAGATAGGATAGGATAGATGATAGGATAGGATAGAGGATAGGATAAGATAGAGGATAAGATAGGATAGAGGATAGGATAGGATAGAGGATAGGATATGATAGAGGATGGGATTGCATAGAGGATAGGATAGGATAGAGGATAGGATAGGATAGATGATAGGATAGGATAGAGGATAGGATAAGATAGAGGATAGGATAGGATAGATGATATTATAGGAAAGAGAAAAGGATATGATAGAGGATACGATATTATAGAGGATAGGATAGGATAGAGGATAGGATATTATAAAGGATAGGATAGGATAGAGGATAGGATAGGATAGAGGATAGGATAGGATAGAGGATAGGATAGAATAGAGGATAGGATAGGATAGAGGATAGGATAGGATAGAGGATAGGATACGATAGAGGATAAGATAGGATAGGATAGAGGGTAGGATAGGATAGAGGATAGGATAGGATAGAGGATAGGATAGGATAGAGGATACGATAGGATAGGATAGAGAATAGGATAGGATAGAGGATAGGACAGGACAGAGGATAGGATAGGATAGAGGATAGGATAGGATAGAGGATAGGATAGGAATGAGGATAGGATAGAGAATAGGATAGGATAGAGGATAGGGGATTGGATCGGATACAGGATAGGAGACGATAGAGGATAGGATAGTATAGATGATAGGATAGGATAGAGGATAGGATAGGATAGAGAATAGGATACGATAGAGGGTACGATAGGATAGGATAGAGGATAGGATAGGATAGAGGATAGGATAGGATAGAGGATAGGATAGGATAGAGCATAGGATAGGATAGAGGATAGGATAGGATAGAGGATAGGATAGGATAGAGGATAGGATATGATAGAGGATAGGATAGGATAGAAGATAGGATAGGATAGATGATAGGATAGGATAGAGGATAGGATAAGATAGAGGATAAGATAGGATAGAGGATAGGATAGGATAGAGGATAGGATATGATAGAGGATAGGATAGGATAGAGGATAGGATAGAATAGAGGATAGGATAGGATAGAGGATAGGATAGGATAGAGGATAGGATACGATAGAGGATACGATAGGATAGGATAGAGGGTAGGATAGGGTAGAGGATAGGATAGGATAGAGGATACGATAGGATAGGATAGAGAATAGGATAGGATAGAGGATAGGACAGGACAGAGGATAGGATAGGATAGAGGATAGGATAGGATAGAGGATACGATAGGAATGGGGATAGGATAGAGAATAGGATAGGATAGAGGATAGGGGATTGGATCGGATACAGGATAGGAGACGATAGAGGATAGGATAGTATAGATGATAGGATAGGATAGAGGATAGGATAGGATAGAGGATAGGATACGATAGAGGGTACGATAGGATAGGATAGAGGATAGGATAGGATAGAGGATAGGATAGGATAGAGGATAGGATAGGATAGAGCATAGGATATGATAGAGGATAGGATAGGATAGAGGATAGGATAGGATAGAGGATAGGATATGATAGAGTATAGGATAGGATAGAAGATAGGATAGGATAGATGATAGGATAGGATAGATGATAGGATAGGATAGAGGATAGGATAAGATAGAGGATAGGATAGGATAGGTGATATTATAGGAAAGAGGAAAGGATATGATAGAGGATACGATATTGTAGAGGATAGGATAGGATAGAGGATAGGATAGGATAGAGGATAGGATAGGATAGAGGATAGGATAGGATAGAGGATAGGATAGGATAGAGGATAGAATAGGATAGAGGATAGGATAGGATAGAGGATAGGATAGGATAGATAATAGGATAGGATAGATGATAGGATAGGATAGAGGATACGATAGGATAGGATAGAGGGTAGGATAGGATAGAGGATAGGATAGGATAGAGGATAGGATAGGATAGAGGATACGATAGGATAGGATAGAGAATAGGATAGGATTGAGGATAGGACAGGACAGAGGATAGGATAGGATAGAGGATAGGATAGGATAGAGGATACGATAGGAATGAGGATAGGATAGAGAATAGGATAGGATAGAGGATAGGGGATTGGATCGGATACAGGATAGGAGACGATAGAGGATAGGATAGTATAGATGATAGGATAGGATAGAGGATAGGATAGGATAGAGGATAGGATACGATAGAGGGTACGATAGGATAGGATAGAGGATAGGATAGGATAGAGGATAGGATATGATAGAGGATAGGATAGGATAGAAGATAGGATAGGATAGATGATAGGATAGGATAGAGGATAGGATAAGATAGAGGATAAGATAGGATAGAGGATAGGATAGGATAGAGGATAGGATATGATAGAGGATAGGATAGGATAGAGGATAGGATAGGATAGAGGATAAGATAAGATAGAGGATAGGATAGGATAGATGATATTATAGGAAAGAGGAAAGGATATGATAGAGGATACGATATTGTAGAGGATAGGATAGGATAGAGGATAGGATAGGATAGATGATAGGATAGGATAGAGGATAGGATAAGATAGAGGATAGGATCGGATAGAGGATAGGATAGGGGATTGGATAGGATAGAGGATAGGATAGGATAGAGGATAGGATACGATAGAGGATACGATAGGATAGGATAGAGGATAGGATACGATAGAGGATAGGATAGGATAGAGGATAGGATAGGATAGGATAGAGGATAGGATAGGATAGAGGATATGATAGGATAGAGGATAGTATAGGATAGAGGATAGGATAGGATAGAGGATAGGATAGGATAGAGGATAGGATAGGATAGAGGATAGGATATGATAGAGGATAGGATAGAGGATAGGATAAGATAGAGGATAAGATAGGATAGAGGATAGGATAGGATAGAGGATAGGATATGATAGAGGATAGGATAGGATAGAGGATAGGATAGGATAGAGGATAGTATAGGATAGATGACAGGATAGGATAGAGGATAGGATAAGATAGAGGATAGGACAGGATAGATGATATTATAGGAAAGAGGAAAGGATATGATAGAGGATACGATATTGTAGTAGATAGGATAGGATAGAGGATAGGATAGGATAGAGGATAGGATAGGATAGAGGATAGGATAGGATAGAGGATAGGATAGGATAGAGGATAGGATAGGATAGATAATAGGATAGGATAGATGATAGGATAGGATAGAGGATAGGATAAGATAGAGGATAGGATAGGATAGATGATATTATAGGAAAGAGGAAAGGATATGATAGAGGATACGATATTATAGAGGATAGTATAGGATAGAGGATAGGATATTATAAAGGATAGGATAGGATAGAGGATAGGATAGGATAGAGGATAGGATAGGATAGAGGATAGGATAGTATAGAGGATAGGATAGGATAGAGGATAGGATAGGATAGAGGATAGGATACGATAGAGGATACGATAGGATAGGATAGAGGGTAGGATAGGATAGAGGATAGGATAGGATAGAGGATAGGATAGGATAGAGGATACGATAGGATAGGATAGAGAATAGGATAGGATAGAGGATAGGACAGGACAGAGAATAGGATAGGATAGAGGATAGGATAGGATAGAGGATACGATAGGAATGAGGATAGGATAGAGAATAGGATAGGATAGAGGATAGGGGATTGGATCGGATACAGGATAGGAGACGATAGAGGATAGGATAGTATAGATGATATGATAGGATAGAGGATAGGATAGGATAGAGGGTAGGATACGATAGAGGATACGATAGGATAGGATAGAGGGTAGGATAGGATAGAGGATAGGATAGGATAGAGGATAGGATAGGATAGAGGATACGATAGGATAGGATAGAGGATAGGATAGGATAGAGGATACGATAGGAATGAGGATAGGATAGAGAATAGGATAGGATAGAGGATAGGGGATTGGATCGGATACAGGATAGGAGACGATAGAGGATAGGATAGTATAGATGATAGGATAGGATAGAGGATAGGATAGGATAGAGGATAGGATACGATAGAGGGTACGATAGCATAGGATAGAGGATAGGATAAGATAGAGGATAAGATAGGATAGAGGATAGGATAGGATAGAGGATAGGATATGATAGAGGATAGGATAGGATAGAGGATAGGATAGGATAGATGATACTATAGGATAGAGGATAGGATAAGATAGAGGATAGGTTAGGATAGAGGATAGGATAGGGGATTGGATAGGATAGAGGATAGGATAGGGTAGAGGATAGGATACGATAGAGGATACGATAGGATAGGATAGAGGATAGGATAGGATAGATGATAGGATAGGATAGAGGATAGGATAAGATAGAGGATAGGATCGGATAGAGGATAGGATAGGGGATTGGATAGGATAGAGGATAGGATAGGATAGAGGATAGGATACGATAGAGGATACGATAGGATAGGATAGAGGATAGGATAGGATAGAGGATAGGATAGGATAGGATAGAGGATAGGATAGGATAGAGGATAGGATAGGATAGAGGATAGGATAGGATAGAGGATAGGATAGGATAGAGGATAGGATAGGATAGAGGATAGGATAGGATAGAGGATAGGATAGGATAGAGGATAGGATAGGATAGAGGATAGGATAGGATAGAGGATAGGATATGATAGAGGATAGGATAGGATAGAAGATAGGATAGGATAGATGATAGGATAGGATGGATGATACTATAGGATAGAGGATAGGATAAGATAGAGGATAGGTTAGGATAGAGGATAGGATAGGGGATTGGATAGGATAGAGGATAGGATAGGGTAGAGGATAGGATACGATAGAGGATACGATAGGATAGGATAGAGGATAGGATAGGATAGAGGATAGGATAGGATAGAGGATAGGATAGGATAGAGGAAAGGATATGATAGAGGATAGGATAGAGGATAGGATAAGATAGAGGATAAGATAGGATAGAGGATAGGATAGGATAGAGGATAGGATATGATAGAGGATAGGATAGGATAGAGGATAGGATAGGATAGAGGATAGTATAGGATAGATGACAGGATAGGATAGAGGATAGGATAAGATAGAGGATAGGACAGGATAGATGATATTATAGGAAAGAGGAAAGGATATGATAGAGGATACGATATTGTAGTAGATAGGATAGGATAGAGGATAGGATAGGATAGAGGATAGGATAGGATAGAGGATAGGATAGGATAGAGGATAGGATAGGATAGAGGATAGGATAGGATAGAGGATAGGATAGGATAGATAATAGGATAGGATAGATGATAGGATAGGATAGAGGATAGGATAAGATAGAGGATAGGATAGGATAGATGATATTATAGGAAAGAGGAAAGGATATGATAGAGGATACGATATTATAGAGGATAGTATAGGATAGAGGATAGGATATTATAAAGGATAGGATAGGATAGAGGATAGGATAGGATAGAGGATAGGATAGGATAGAGGATAGGATAGTATAGAGGATAGGATAGGATAGAGGATAGGATAGGATAGAGGATAGGATACGATAGAGGATACGATAGGATAGGATAGAGGGTAGGATAGGATAGAGGATAGGATAGGATAGAGGATAGGATAGGATAGAGGATACGATAGGATAGGATAGAGAATAGGATAGGATAGAGGATAGGACAGGACAGAGAATAGGATAGGATAGAGGATAGGATAGGATAGAGGATACGATAGGAATGAGGATAGGATAGAGAATAGGATAGGATAGAGGATAGGGGATTGGATCGGATACAGGATAGGAGACGATAGAGGATAGGATAGTATAGATGATATGATAGGATAGAGGATAGGATAGGATAGAGGGTAGGATACGATAGAGGGTACGATAGGATAGGATAGAGGATAGGATAAGATAGAGGATAAGATAGGATAGAGGATAGGATAGGATAGAGGATAGGATATGATAGAGGATAGGATAGGATAGAGGATAGGATAGGATAGATGATACTATAGGATAGAGGATAGGATAAGATAGAGGATAGGTTAGGATAGAGGATAGGATAGGGGATTGGATAGGATAGAGGATAGGATAGGATAGGATAGAGGATAGGATAGGATAGAGGATAGGATAGGATAGAGGATAGGATAGGATAGAGGATAGGATAGGATAGAGGATAGAGGATAGGATAGGATAGAGGATAGGATAGGATAGAGGATAGGATAGGATAGAGGATAGGATAGGATAGAGGATAGGATAGGATAGAGGATAGGATAGGATAGAGGATAGGATATGATAGAGGATAGGATAGGATAGAAGATAGGATAGGATAGATGATAGGATAGGATGGATGATACTATAGGATAGAGGATAGGATAAGATAGAGGATAGGTTAGGATAGAGGATAGGATAGGGGATTGGATAGGATAGAGGATAGGATAGGGTAGAGGATAGGATACGATAGAGGATACGATAGGATAGGATAGAGGATAGGATAGGATAGAGGATAGGATAGGATAGGATAGAGGATAAGATAGGATAGAGGATATGATAGGATAGAGGATAGGATAGGATAGGATAGAGGATAGGATAGGATAGAGGATAGGATAGGATAGAGGATAGGATAGGATAGAGGATAGGATAGGATAGAGGATTGGATATGATAGAGGATAGGATAGGATAGAGGATAGGATACGATGTAGGATACGATAGGATAGGATAGAGGATAGGATACGATAGAGGATACGATAGGATAGGATAGAGGATAGGATAGGATAGAGGATAGGATAGGATAGAGGATAGGATATGATAGTGGATAGGATATGGTAGAGGATAGGATAGGATAGAGGATAGGATAGGATAGATGATAGGATAGGATAGAGGATAGGATAGGATAGAGGATAGGATAGGATAGATGATAGGATAGGATAGAGGATAGGATATGATAGAGGATAGGATCGGATAGAGGATAGGATAGGGGATTGGATAGGATAGAGGATAGGATAGGATAGAGGATAGGATACGATAGAGGATACGATAGGATAGGATAGAGGATAGGATAGGATAGAGGATAGGATAGGATAGGATAGAGGATAGGATAGGATAGAGGATAGGATAGGATAGAGGATAGGATAGGATAGAGGATAGGATAGGATAGAGGATAGGATAGGATAGAGGATAGGATAGGATAGAGGATAGGATAGGATAGATGATAGGATAGGATAGAGGATAGTATAGGATAGATGATAGGATAGGATAGAGGATAGGATAAGATAGAGGATAGGATAGGATAGATGATATTATAGGAAAGAGGAAAGGATATGATAGAGGATACGATATTGTAGAGGATAGTATAGGATAGAGGATAGGATAGGATAGATAATAGGATAGGATAGATGATAGGATAGGATAGAGGATAGGATAAGATAGAGGATAGGATAGGATAGATGATATTATAGGAAAGAGGAAAGGATATGATAGAGGATACGATATTGTAGAGGATAGGATAGGATAGAGGATAGGATAGGATAGAGGATAGGATAGGATAGAGGATAGGATAGGATAGAGGATAGGATAGGATAGAGGATAGGATATGATAGAGGATAGGATAGGATAGAAGATAGGATAGGATAGATGATAGGATAGGATAGAGGATAGGATAAGATAGAGGATAAGATAGGATAGAGGATAGGATAGGATAGAGGATAGGATATGATAGAGGATATGATAGGATAGAGGATAGGATAGGATAGAGGATAGTATAGGATAGATGACAGGATAGGATAGAGGATAGGATAAGATAGAGGATAGGACAGGACAGATGATATTATAGGAAAGAGGAAAGGATATGATAGAGGATACGATATTGTAGTAGATATGATAGGATAGAGGATAGGATAGGATAGAGGATAGGATAGGATAGATAATAGGATAGGATAGATGATAGGATAGGATAGAGGATAGGATAAGATAGAGGATAGGATAGGATAGATGATATTATAGGAAAGAGGAAAGGATATGATAGAGGATACGATATTGTAGAGGAAAGGATAGGATAGAGGATAGGATAGGATAGAGGATAGGATAGGATAGAGGATAGGATAGGATAGAGGATAGGATAGGATAGAGGATAGGATAGGATAGAGGATAGGATCGTATAGAGGATAGGATAGGGGATTGGATGGAATAAAGGATAGGATACTATAGAGGATAGGATAGAGGATAGGATAGAGGATAGGATAAGATAGAGGATAAGATAGGATAGAGTATAGGATAGGATAGAGGATAGGATATGATAGAGGATAGGATAGGATAGAGGATAGGATAGGATAGATGATAGGATAGGATAGAGGATAGGATAAGATAGAGGATAGGATCGGATAGAGGATAGGATAGGGGATTGGATAGGATAGAGGATAGGATAGGATAGAGGATAGGATACGATAGAGGATACGATAGGATAGGATAGAGGATAGGATAGGATAGAGGATAGGATAGGATAGAGGATAGGATAGGATAGAGGATAGGATAGGATAGAGGATAGGATAGGATAGGATAGAGGATAGGATAGGATAGAGGATATGATAGGATAGAGGATAGTATAGGATAGAGGATAGGATAGGATAGAGTATAGGATAGGATAGAGGATAGGATAGGATAGAGGATAGGATATGATAGAGGATAGGATATGATAGAGGATAGGATAGGATAGAGGATAGGATAGGATAGATGATAGGATAGGATAGAGGATAGGATAAGATAGAGGATAGGATAGGATAGAGGATAGGATAGGATAGAGGATAGGATAGGATAGAGGATAGGATAGGATAGATGATAGGATAGGATAGAGGATAGGATAAGATAGAGGATAGGATAGGATAGATGATATTATAGGAAAGAGGAAAGGATATGATAGAGGATACGATATTGTAGAGGATAGGATAGGATAGAGGATAGGATAGGATAGAGGATAGGATAGGATAGAGGATAGGATAGGATAGAGTATAGGATAGGATAGAGGATAGGATAGGATAGAGGATAGGATAGGATAGATGATAGGATAGGATAGAGGATAGTATAGGATAGATGATAGGATAGGATAGAGGATAGGATAAGATAGAGGATAGGATAGGATAGATGATATTATAGGAAAGAGGAAAGGATATGATAGAGGATACGATATTGTAGAGGATAGTATAGGATAGAGGATAGGATAGGATAGATAATAGGATAGGATAGATGATAGGATAGGATAGAGGATAGGATAAGATAGAGGATAGGATAGGATAGATGATATTATAGGAAAGAGGAAAGGATATGATAGAGGATACGATATTGTAGAGGATAGGATAGGATAGAGGATAGGATAGGATAGAGGATAGGATAGGATAGAGGATAGGATAGGATAGAGGATAGGATAGGATAGAGGATAGGATATGATAGAGGATAGGATAGGATAGAAGATAGGATAGGATAGATGATAGGATAGGATAGAGGATAGGATAAGATAGAGGATAAGATAGGATAGAGGATAGGATAGGATAGAGGATAGGATATGATAGAGGATATGATAGGATAGAGGATAGGATAGGATAGAGGATAGTATAGGATAGAGGATAGGATAGGATAGAGGATCAGATAGAGGATAGGATAGGATAGAGGATGGTATAGAGGATAGGATAGATGATAGGATAGGATAGAGGATCTGATAGAGGATAGGATGGGATAGAGGATAGGATAGGGAAAGGATAGGATAGGATAGAGGATAGTATAGGATAGGATAGAGGATAGGATAGAGGATAGGATAGAGGATAGGATAGCGGATAGGATATAGGATAGGATAGAGGATAGGGTAGGATAGTGGATAGGATAGAGGATAGGGTAGGATAGAGGATAGGATAGAGGATAGGATAGCGGATAGCATAGAGGATAGGATAGAGGATAGGATAGAGGATAGAGGATCGGATAGAGGATAGGATAGGATAGAGGATAGGATAGAGGATAGGATAGGATAGAAGATCGGATTGAGGATAGGATATGATAGAGGATAGGATAGGATAGAGGATAGGATAGGATAGAGGATAGGATAGGATAGAGGATAGGATAGGATAGAGGATAGGATAGGATAGAGGATAGGATAGGATAGAGGATAGGATAGGATAGAGGATAGGATAGGATAGAGGATAGGATAGGATAGAGGCTAGGATACGATAGAGGATAGGATAGATGATAGGATAGGATAGAGGATCTGATAGAGGATAGGATGGGATAGAGGATAGGATAGGATAGAGGATAGGATATAATAGAGGATAGGATAGCATAGAGGACAGGATAGGATAGAGGATAGGATAGGATAGAGGAAAGGATAGGATAGAGGATAGGATAGGATAGAGGATAGGATAGGATAGAGGATAGGATAGGATAGAGGATAGGATAGGATAGAGGATAGGGTAGGATAGAGGATAGGAAAGGATAGAGGATATAATAGGATAGAAGATAGGATAGGATAGAGAATCGGATAGAGGATAGGATAGGATAGAGGATAGGATAGGATAGAGGCTAGGATACGATAGAGGATAGGATAGATGATAGGATAGGATAGAGGATCTGATAGAGGATAGGATGGGATAGAGGATAGGATAGGGAAAGGATAGGATAGGATAGAGGATAGTATAGGATAGGATAGAGGATAGGATAGAGGATAGGATAGAGGATAGGATAGCGGATAGGATATAGGATAGGATAGAGGATAGGGTAGGATAGAGGATAGGATAGAGGATAGGGTAGGATAGAGGATAGGATAGAGGATAGGATAGCGGATAGCATAGAGGATAGGATAGAGGATAGGATAGAGGATAGGATAGAGGATAGGATAGAATAGAGTATAGGATAATATAGAGGATAGGATAGGATAGAGGATAGGATAGGATAGAGGATATAATAGGATTGAGGAAAGGATAGGATAGAGGATAGGATAGGATAGAGGATAGGATACAGGATTGGATATGATAGAGGATAGGATAGAGGATAGGATAGAGGATTGGATAGGATAGAGGATAGGATAGAGGATTGGATAGGATAGAGTATATTATATAATAGAAGATAGGATAGGATAGAGGATAGGATAGGATAGAGTACAGGATACGATGCAGGATAGGACAGGATAGAAAATAGGATAGGACAGAGGATAGTATAGGATAGAGTATAGGATAGGATAGAGGATAGGATAGAGGATAGGATACAGGATAGGATAGGATAGAGGATTGGATAGGATAGGGGATAGGATAGGATAGAGGATAGGATAGGAAAGAGGATAGGATAGGATAGAGGATAGTATAGGATAGAGGATAGGATAGAATAGAGGATAGGATAGGATGGAGGAGAGGATAGGTTAGAAAATAGGATAGTACAGAGGATAGTATAGGATAGAGTATAGGATAGGATACAGGATAGGATAGGGTAGAAGATAGGATAGAGGATATGATAGAGGATAGGATAGAGGATAGGATAGAGGATAGGATAGAATAGAGGATAGGATAGGATAGGATAGGATAGAGGATAGTATAGGATAGGATAGAGGATAGGATAGAGGATAGGATAGAGGATAGGATATAGGATAGGATAGAGGATAGGGTAGGATAGAGGATAGGATAGAGGATAGGATAGAGGATAGAGGATCGGATAGAGGATAGGATAGGATAGAGGATAGGATAGAGGATAGGATAGAGGATAGGATAGGATAGAAGATCGGATAGAGGATAGGATAGGATAGAGGATAGGATAGGATAGAGGATAGGATAGGATAGAGGATACGATATTATGGGCTATATGGCAGGATGGAGGACACGATAGGATAGAGGAAAGGATAGGAAAGTGGGTAGGATAGGATGGACGATAGGATAGAGGATAGGATAGAGGATTGGATAGGATAGAGGATATTATAGGATAGAGAATAGGATAGGATAGAGGATAGGATAGGATAGAGGATAGGATAGGATAGAGGATAGGGCAGAGGATAGGGTAGAGGATAGGATAGTTGATAGGATAGAGGATAGGATAGAGGATAGGATAGAATAGAGTATAGGATAATATAGAGGATAGGATAGGATAGAGGATAGGATAGGATAGAGGATAGGATACAGGATTGGATATGATAGAGGATAGGATAGAGGATAGGATAGAGGATTGGATAGGATAGAGGATAGGATAGAGGATTGGATAGGATAGAGTATATTATATAATAGAAGATAGGATAGGATAGAGGATAGGATAGGATAGAGTACAGGATACGATGCAGGATAGGACAGGATAGAAAATAGGATAGGACAGAGGATAGTATAGGATAGAGTATAGGATAGGATAGAGGATAGGATAGAGGATAGGATACAGGATAGGATAGGATAGAGGATTGGATAGGATAGGGGATAGGATAGGATAGAGGATAGGATAGGAAAGAGGATAGGATAGGATAGAGGATAGGATAGGATAGAGGATAGGATAGGATAGAGGATAGGATAGGATTGAGGATAGGATAGAGGATAGGATACAGGATAGGATAGGATAGAGGATAGGATAGGATAGGGGATAGGATAGGATAGAGGATAGGATAGGAAAGAGGATAGGATAGGATAGAGGATAGGATAGGATAGAGGATAGGATAGGATAGAGTACAGGATACGATGCAGGATAGGTTAGGATAGAAAATAGGATAGGACAGAGGATAGTATAGGATAGAGTATAGGATAGGATAGAGGATAGGATAGAGGATAGGATACAGGATAGGATAGGATAGAGGATAGGATAGGATAGGGGATAGGATAGGATAGAGGATAGGATAGGAAAGAGGATAGGATAGGATAGAGGATAGGATAGGATAGAGGATAGGATAGGATAGAGGATAGGATATGATAGAGGATCGGATAGAGGATAGTATAGGATAGAGTATAGGATAGGATAGAGGATATGATAGAGGATCGGATAGAGGATAGTATAGGATAGAGTATAGGATAGGATAGAGGATAGGATAGAGGATAGGATACAGGATAGGATATGATAGAGGATAGGATAGGATAGAGGATAGGATAGGAAAGAGGATAGGATAGGATAGAGGATAGGATAGGATAGAGGATAGGATAGAGGAAAGGATAGGAAAGTGGATAGGATAGGATAGAGGATAGGATAGAGGATAGGATACAGGATAGGATAGGATAGAGGATAGGATACAATAGGGGATAGGATAGGATAGAGGATAGGATAGGAAAGAGGATAGGATAGGATAGAGGATAGGACAGGATAGAGGATAGGATAGGATAGAGGATAGGATAGGATAGAGGATAGGATAGGATAGAGGATAGGATATGATAGAGGATCGGATAGAGGATAGTATAGGATAGAGGATAGGATAGGATAGAGGATAGGATAGAGGATTGGATAGGATAGAGGATAGGATAGAGGATTGGATAGGATAGAGTATATTATATAATAGAAGATAGGATAGGATAGGATAGAGTACAGGATACGATGCAGGATAGGATAGGATAGAAAATAGGATAGGACAGAGGATAGTATAGGATAGAGTATAGGATAGGATAGAGGATATGATAGAGGATAGGATACAGGATAGGATAGGATAGAGGATTGGATAGGATAGGGGATAGGATAGGATAGAGGATAGGATAGGAAAGAGGATAGGATAGGATAGAGGATAGGATAGGATAGAGGATAGGATAGGATAGAGGATAACATAGGATTGAGGATAGGATAGAGGATAGTATAGGATAGAGGATAGGATAGGATAGAGGATCAGATAGAGGATAGGATAGGATAGAGGATGGTATAGAGGATAGGATAGATGATAGGATAGGATAGAGGATCTGATAGAGGATAGGATGGGATAGAGGATAGGATAGGGAAAGGATAGGATAGGATAGAGGATAGTATAGGATAGGATAGAGGATAGGATAGAGGATAGGATAGAGGATAGGATAGCGGATAGGATATAGGATAGGATAGAGGATAGGGTAGGATAGTGGATAGGATAGAGGATAGGGTAGGATAGAGGATAGGATAGAGGATAGGATAGCGGATAGCATAGAGGATAGGATAGAGGATAGGATAGAGGATAGAGGATCGGATAGAGGATAGGATAGGATAGAGGATAGGATAGAGGATAGGATAGGATAGAAGATCGGATTGAGGATAGGATATGATAGAGGATAGGATAGGATAGAGGATAGGATAGGATAGAGGATACGATATTATGGGCTATATGGCAGGATGGAGGACACGATAGGATAGAGGAAAGGATAGGAAAGTGGGTAGGATAGGATGGATGATAGGATAGAGGATAGGATAGAGGATTGGATAGGATAGAGGATATTATAGGATAGAGAATAGGATAGGATAGAGGATAGGATAGGATAGAGGATAGGGCAGAGGATAGGGTAGAGGATAGGATAGTTGATAGGATAGAGGATAGGATAGAGGATAGGATAGAATAGAGTATAGGATAATATAGAGGATAGGATAGGATAGAGGATAGGATAGGATAGAGGATATAATAGGATTGAGGAAAGGATAGGATAGAGGATAGGATAGGATAGAGGATAGGATACAGGATTGGATATGATAGAGGATAGGATAGAGGATAGGATAGAGGATTGGATAGGATAGAGGATAGGATAGAGGATTGGATAGGATAGAGTATATTATATAATAGAAGATAGGATAGGATAGAGGATAGGATAGGATAGAGTACAGGATACGATGCAGGATAGGACAGGATAGAAAATAGGATAGGACAGAGGATAGTATAGGATAGAGTATAGGATAGGATAGAGGATAGGATAGAGGATAGGATACAGGATAGGATAGGATAGAGGATTGGATAGGATAGGGGATAGGATAGGATAGAGGATAGGATAGGAAAGAGGATAGGATAGGATAGAGGATAGGATAGGATAGAGGATAGGATAGGATAGAGGATAGGATAGGATAGAGGATAGGATAGGATAGAGGATAGGATAGGATAGAGGATATAATAGGATAGAAGATAGGATAGGATAGAGAATCGGATAGAGGATAGGATAGGATAGAGGATAGGATAGGATAGAGGCTAGGATACGATAGAGGATAGGATAGATGATAGGATAGGATAGAGGATCTGATAGAGGATAGGATGGGATAGAGGATAGGATAGGATAGAGGATAGGATATAATAAAGGATAGGATAGCATAGAGGACAGGATAGGATAGAGGATAGGATAGGATAGAGGAAAGGATAGGATAGAGGATAGGATAGGATAGAGGATAGGATAGGATAGAGGATAGTATAGGATAGAGGATAGGATAGAATAGAGGATAGGATAGGATGGAGGAGAGGATAGGATAGAAAATAGGATAGTACAGAGGATAGTATAGGATAGAGTATAGGATAGGATACAGGATAGGATAGGGTAGAAGATAGGATAGAGGATATGATAGAGGATAGGATAGAGGATAGGATAGAGGATAGGATAGAATAGAGGATAGGATAGGATAAGATAGGATAGAGGATAGGATAGGATAGAGGATAGTATAGGATAGAGGATAGGATAGAATAGAGGATAGGATAGGGAAAGGATAGGATAGGATAGAGGATAGTATAGGATAGGATAGAGGATAGGATAGAGGATAGGATAGAGGATAGGATATAGGATAGGATAGAGGATAGGGTAGGATAGAGGATAGGATAGAGGATAGGATAGCGGATAGCATAGAGGATAGGATAGAGGATAGGATAGAGGATAGAGGATCGGATAGAGGATAGGATAGGATAGAGGATAGGATAGAGGATAGGATAGAGGATAGGATAGGATAGAAGATCGGATAGAGGATAGGATAGGATAGAGGATAGGATAGGATAGAGGATACGATATTATGGGCTATATGGCAGGATGGAGGACACGATAGGATAGAGGAAAGGATAGGAAAGTGGGTAGGATAGGATGGATGATAGGATAGAGGATAGGATAGAGGATAGGATAGGATAGAGGATAGGGCAGAGGATAGGGTAGAGGATAGGATAGTTGATAGGATAGAGGATAGGATAGAGGATAGGATAGAATAGAGTATAGGATAATATAGAGGATAGGATAGGATAGAGGATAGGATAGGATAGAGGATATAATAGGATTGAGGAAAGGATAGGATAGAGGATAGGATAGGATAGAGGATAGGATACAGGATTGGATATGATAGAGGATAGGATAGAGGATAGGATAGAGGATTGGATAGGATAGAGGATAGGATAGAGGATTGGATAGGATAGAGTATATTATATAATAGAAGATAGGATAGGATAGAGGATAGGATAGGATAGAGTACAGGATACGATGCAGGATAGGACAGCATAGAAAATAGGATAGGACAGAGGATAGTATAGGATAGAGTATAGGATAGGATAGAGGATAGGATAGAGGATAGGGTACAGGATAGGATAGGATAGAGGATTGGATAGGATAGGGGATAGGATAGGATAGAGGATAGGATAGGAAAGAGGATAGGATAGGATAGAGGAGAGGATAGGATAGAGGATAGGATAGGATAGAGGATAGGATAGGATTGAGGATAGGATAGAGGATAGGATAGGATAGAGGATCAGATAGAGGATAGGATAGGATAGAGGATGGTATAGAGGATAGGATAGATGATAGGATAAGATAGAGGATCTGATAGAGGATAGGATAGGATAGAGGATCGGATAGAGGATAGGATAGGATTGAGAATAGGATAGAGGATAGGATAGGATAGAGGATCAGATAGAGGATAGGATAGGATAGGATAGAGGATAGGATAGGATAGAGGATAGGATAGGATAGAGGATAGGATAGGATAGAGGATAGGATAGGATAGAGGATAGGATAGGATAGAGGATAGGATAGGATAGAGGATAGGATAGGATAGAGGATAGGATAGGATAGAGGATAGGATAGGATAGAGGATAGGATAGGATAGAGGATAGGATAGGATAGAGGATAGGATAGGATAGAGGATAGGATAGGATAGAGGATAGGATAGGATAGAGGATAGGATAGGATAGAGGATAGGATAGGATAGAGGATAGGATAGGATAGAGGATAGGATAGGATAGAGGATAGGATAGGATAGAGGATAGGATAGGATAGAGGATAGGATAGGATAGAGGATAGGATAGGATAGAGGATAGGATAGGATAGAGGATAGGATAGGATAGAGGATAGGATAGGATAGAGGATAGGATAGGATAGAGGATAGGATAGGATAGAGGATAGGATAGGATAGAGGATAGGATAGGATAGAGGATAGGATAGGATAGAGGATAGGATAGGATAGAGGATAGGATAGGATAGAGGATCTGATAGAGGATAGGATAGGATAGAGGATCGGATAGGATAGAGGATACGATACAGGATTGGATATGATAGAGGATCGGATAGAGGATAGTATAGGATAGAGGATAGGATAGGATAGAGGAGAGGATAGGATAGAGGATAGGATAGGATAGAGGATAGGATAGGATTGAGGATAGGATAGAGGATAGGATAGGATAGAGGATCAGATAGAGGATAGGATAGGATAGAGGATGTATAGAGGATAGGATAGATGATAGGATAAGATAGAGGATCTGATAGAGGATAGGATAGGATAGAGGATCGGATAGAGGATAGGATAGGATTGAGAATAGGATAGAGGATAGGATAGGATAGAGGATCAGATAGAGGATAGGATAGGATAGAGGATAGGATAGGATAGAGGATAGGATAGGATAGAGGATAGGATAGGATAGAGGATAGGATAGGATAGAGGATAGGATAGGATAGAGGATAGGATAGGATAGAGGATAGGATAGGATAGAGGATAGGATAGGATAGAGGATAGGATAGGATAGAGGATAGGATAGGATAGAGGATAGGATAGGATAGAGGATAGGATAGGATAGAGGATAGGATAGGATAGAGGATAGGATAGGATAGAGGATAGGATAGGATAGAGGATAGGATAGGATAGAGGATAGGATAGGATAGAGGATAGGATAGGATAGAGGATAGGATAGGATAGAGGATAGGATAGGATAGAGGATAGGATAGGATAGAGGATAGGATAGGATAGAGGATAGGATAGGATAGAGGATAGGATAGGATAGAGGATAGGATAGGATAGAGGATAGGATAGGATAGAGGATAGGATAGGATAGAGGATAGGATAGGATAGAGGATCTGATAGAGGATAGGATAGGATAGAGGATCGGATAGGATAGAGGATACGATACAGGATTGGATATGATAGAGGATCGGATAGAGGATAGTATAGGATAGAGGATAGGATAGGATAGAGGATAGGATAGAGGATTGGATAGGATAGAGTATATTATATAATAGAAGATAGGATAGGATAGAGGATAGGATAGGATAGAGTACAGGATACGATGCAGGATAGGTTAGGATAGAAAATAGGATAGGACAGAGGATAGTATAGGATAGAGTATAGGATAGGATAGAGGATAGGATAGAGGATAGGATACAGGATAGGATAGGATAGAGGATAGGATAGGATAGGGGATAGGATAGGATAGAGGATAGGATAGGAAAGAGGATGGGATAGGATAGAGGATAGGATAGGATAGAGGATAGGATAGGATAGAGGATAGGATATGATAGAGGATCGGATAGAGGATAGTATAGGATAGAGTATAGGATAGGATAGAGGATATGATAGAGGATCGGATAGAGGATAGTATAGGATAGAGTATAGGATAGGATAGAGGATAGGATAGAGGATAGGATACAGGATAGGATATGATAGAGGATAGGATAGGATAGAGGATAGGATAGGAAAGAGGATAGGATAGGATAGAGGATAGGATAGGATAGAGGATAGGATAGAGGAAAGGATGGGAAAGTGGATAGGATAGGATAGAGGATAGGATAGAGGATAGGATACAGGATAGGATAGGATAGAGGATAGGATACAATAGGGGATAGGATAGGATAGAGGATAGGATAGGAAAGAGGATAGGATAGGATAGAGGATAGGATAGGATAGAGGATAGGATAGGATAGAGGATAGGATAGGATAGAGGATAGGATAGGATAGAGGATAGGATATGATAGAGGATCGGATAGAGGATAGTATAGGATAGAGGATAGGATAGGATAGAGGATAGGATAGAGGATTGGATAGGATAGAGGATAGGATAGAGGATTGGATAGGATAGAGTATATTATATAATAGAAGATAGGATAGGATAGAGGATAGGATAGGATAGAGTACAGGATACGATGCAGGATAGGATAGGATAGAAAATAGGATAGGACAGAGGATAGTATAGGATAGAGTATAGGATAGGATAGAGGATATGATAGAGGATAGGATACAGGATAGGATAGGATAGAGGATTGGATAGGATAGGGGATAGGATAGGATAGAGGATAGGATAGGAAAGAGGATAGGATAGGATAGAGGATAGGATAGGATAGAGGATAGGATAGGATAGAGGATAACATAGGATTGAGGATAGGATAGAGGATGGGATAGGATAGAGGATAGGATAGGATAGAGGATCAGATAGAGGATAGGATAGGATAGAGGATGGTATAGAGGATAGGATAGATGATAGGATAGGATAGAGGATCTGATAGAGGATAGGATAGGATAGAGGATAGGATAGGATAGAGGATAGGATAGGATAGAGGATAGGATAGAGGATAGGATAGGATAGAGGATAGGATAGGATAGAGGATAGGATAGGATAGAGGATAGGATAGGATAGAGGATAGGATAGGATAGAGGATAGGATAGGATAGAGGATAGGATAGGATAGAGGATAGGATAGGATAGAGGATAGGATAGGATAGAGGATCTGATAGAGGATAGGATAGGATAGAGGATCGGATAGGATAGAGGATACGATACAGGATAGGATATGATAGAGGATCGGATAGAGGATAGTATAGGATAGAGGATAGGATAGTATAGGATAGAGGATAGGATAGGATAGAGGATAGGATAGAGGATTGGATAGGATAGAGTATATTATATAATAGAAGATAGGATAGGATAGAGGATAGGATAGGATAGAGTACAGGATACGATGCAGGATAGGATAGGATAGAAAATAGGATAGGACAGAGGATAGTATAGGATAGAGTATAGGATAGGATAGAGGATAGGATAGAGGATAGGATACAGGATAGGATAGGATAGAGGATAGGATAGGATAGGGGATAGGATAGGATAGAGGATAGGATAGGAAAGAGGATAGGATAGGATAGAGGATAGGATAGGATAGAGGATAGGATAGGATAGAGGATAGGATATGATAGAGGATCGGATAGAGGATAGTATAGGATAGAGTATAGGATAGGATAGAGGATAGGATGGAGGATAGGATACAGGATAGGATATGATAGAGGATAGGATAGGATAGAGGATAGGATAGGATAGAGGATAGGATAGGATAGAGGATAGGATAGGATAGAGTACAGGATAGGATGCAGGATAGGATAGGATAGAAAATAGGATAGGACAGAGGATAGTATAGGATAGAGTATAGGATAGGATAGAGGATATGATAGAGGATAGGATACAGGATAGGATAGGATAGAGGATTGGATAGGATAGGGGATAGGATAGGATAGAGGATAGGATAGGAAAGAGGATAGGATAGGATAGAGGATAGGATAGGATAGAGGATAGGATAGGATAGAGGATAACATAGGATTGAGGATAGGATAGAGGATAGGATAGGATAGAGGATAGGATAGGATAGAGGATCAGATAGAGGATAGGATAGGATAGAGGATGGTATAGAGGATAGGATAGATGATAGGATAGGATAGAGGATCTGATAGAGGATAGGATAGGATAGAGGATCGGATAGAGGATAGGATAGGATTGAGGATAGGATAGAGGATAGGATAGGATAGAGGATCAGATAGAGGATAGGATAGGATAGAGGATAGGATAGGATAGAGGATAGGATAGGATAGAGGATAGGATAGAGGATAGGATAGGATAGAGGATAGGATAGGATAGAGGATAGGATAGGATAGAGGATAGGATAGGATAGAGGATAGGATAGGATAGAGGATAGGATAGGATAGAGGATAGGATAGGATAGAGGATAGGATAGGATAGAGGATAGGATAGGATAGAGGATAGGATAGGATAGAGGATAGGATAGGATAGAGGATCTGATAGAGGATAGGATAGGATAGAGGATCGGATAGGATAGAGGATACGATACAGGATAGGATATGATAGAGGATCGGATAGAGGATAGTATAGGATAGAGGATAGGATAGTATAGGATAGAGGATAGGATAGGATAGAGGATAGGATAGAGGATTGGATAGGATAGAGTATATTATATAATAGAAGATAGGATAGGATAGAGGATAGGATAGGATAGAGTACAGGATACGATGCAGGATAGGATAGGATAGAAAATAGGATAGGACAGAGGATAGTATAGGATAGAGTATAGGATAGGATAGAGGATAGGATAGAGGATAGGATACAGGATAGGATAGGATAGAGGATAGGATAGGATAGGGGATAGGATAGGATAGAGGATAGGATAGGAAAGAGGATAGGATAGGATAGAGGATAGGATAGGATAGAGGATAGGATAGGATAGAGGATAGGATATGATAGAGGATCGGATAGAGGATAGTATAGGATAGAGTATAGGATAGGATAGAGGATAGGATGGAGGATAGGATACAGGATAGGATATGATAGAGGATAGGATAGGATAGAGGATAGGATAGGATAGAGGATAGGATAGGATAGAGGATAGGATATGATAGAGGATCGGATAGAGGATAGTATAGGATAGAGGATAGGATAGGATAGAGGATAGGATAGAGGATTGGATAGGATAGAGGATAGGATAGAGGATTGGATAGGATAGAGTATATTATATAATAGAAGATAGGATAGGATAGAGGATAGGATAGGATAGAGTACAGGATACGATGCAGGATAGGATAGGATAGAAAATAGGATAGGACAGAGGATAGTATAGGATAGAGTATAGGATAGGATAGAGGATAGGATAGAGGATAGGATACAGGATAGGATAGGATAGAGGATAGGATAGGATAGAGGATAGGATAGGAAAGAGGATAGGATAGGATAGAGGATAGGATAGGATAGAGGATAGGATAGAGGAAAGGATAGGAAAGTGGATAGGATAGGATAGAGGATAGGATAGAGGATAGGATACAGGATAGGATAGGATAGAGGATAGGATACAATAGGGGATAGGATAGGATAGAGGATAGGATAGGAAAGAGGATAGGATAGGATAGAGGATAGGATAGGATAGAGGATAGGATAGGATAGAGGATGGTATAGAGGATAGGATAGATGATAGGATAGGATAGAGGATCTGATAGAGGATAGGATAGGATAGAGGATCGGATAGAGGATAGGATAGGATTGAGGATAGGAAGGTGGATAGGATAGGATAGAGGATAGGATAGAGGATAGGATACAGGATAGGATAGGATAGAGGATAGGATAGAGGATAGGATAGGATAGGGGATAGGATAGGATAGAGGATAGGATAGGAAAGAGGATAGGATAGGATAGAGGATAGGATAGGATAGAGGATAGTATAGGATGGAAGATAGGATAGGATAGAGGATAGGACAGGATGGAGGATAGGATAGGATAGAGGATAGGATAGGATAGAGGATAGGATATTATAGAGGATAGGATAGGATAGAGGATAGGATAGGATACAGGATAGGATAGGATAGAGAATCGGATAGAGGATAGGATAGGATAGAGGATAGGATAGGATAGAGGATAGGATAGGATAGAGGATAGGTTCGGATAGAGGATAGGATAGGATAGAGGAAAGGATAGGATAGAGCATAGGATACGATAGAGGATAGGATAGAGGATAGGATAGGATAGAGGATAGGATAGGATAGAGGATAGTATAGGATAGAGGATAGGATAGAATAGAGGATAGGATAGGTTGGAGGATAGGATAGGATGGAGGATAGGATAGGATAGAGGATAGGATATTATAGAGGATAGGATAGGATAGAGGATACGATATTATGGGCTATATGGCAGGATGGAGGACACGATAGGATAGAGGAAAGGATAGGAAAGTGGATAGGATAGGATGGATGATAGGATAGAGGATAGGATAGAGGATTGGATACGATAGAGGATATTATAGGATAGAGAATAGGATAGGATAGAGGATAGGATAGGATAGAGGATAGGGCAGAGGATAGGGTAGAGGATAGGATAGTTGATAGGATAGAGGATAGGATAGAGGATAGGATAGAATAGAGTATAGGATAATATAGAGGATAGGATAGGATAGAGGATAGGATAGGATAGAGGATATAATAGGATTGAGGAAAGGATAGGATAGAGGATAGGATATCATAGAGGATAGGATAGGATAGAGGATAGGATAGGTTAGAGGATAGGATAGGATAGAGGATAGGATAGGATAGAGGATAGGATATGATAGAGGATCGGATAGAGGATAGTATAGGATAGAGGATAGGATAGGATAGAGGATAGGATAGAGGATTGGATAGGATAGAGTATATTATATAATAGAAGATAGGATAGGATAGAGGATAGGATAGGATAGAGTACAGGATACGATGCAGGATAGGATAGGATAGAAAATAGGATAGGACAGAGGATAGTATAGGATAGAGTATAGGATAGGATAGAGGATAGGATAGAGGATAGGATACAGGATAGGATAGGATAGAGGATAGGATAGGATAGGGGATAGGATAGGATAGAGGATAGGATAGGAAAGAGGATAGGATAGGATAGAGGATAGGATAGGATAGAGGATAGGATAGGATAGAGGATAGGATATGATAGAGGATCGGATAGAGGATAGTACAGGATAGAGTATAGGATAGGATAGAGGATAGAATAGAGGATAGGATACAGGATAGGATATGATAGAGGATAGGATAGGATAGAGGATAGGATAGGAAAGAGGATAGGATAGGATAGAGGATAGGATAGGATAGAGGATAGGATAGAGGAAAGGATAGGAAAGTGGATAGGATAGGATAGAGGATAGGATAGAGGATAGGATACAGGATAGGATAGGATAGAGGATAGGATAGGATAGGGGATAGGATAGGATAGAGGATAGGATAGGAAAGAGGATAGGATGGGATAGAGGATAGGATAGGATAGAGGATAGGATAGGATACCGGATAGGATATGATAGAGGATCGGATAGAGGATAGTATAGGATACAGGATAGGATAGGATAGAGGATAGGATAGAGGATTGGATAGGATAGAGTATATTATATAATAGAAGATAGGATAGGATAGAGGATAGGATAGGATAGAGTACAGGATACGATGCAGGATAGGATAGGATAGAAAATAGGATAGGACAGAGGATAGTATAGGATAGAGTATAGGATAGGATAGAGGATAGGATAGAGGATAGGATACTGGATAGGATAGGATAGAGGATAGGATAGGATAGGGGATAGGATAGGATAGAGGATAGGATAGGAAAGAGGATAGGATAGGATAGAGGATAGGATAGGATAGAGGATAGGATAGGATAGAGGATAGGATAGGATTGAGGATAGGATAGAGGATAGGATAGGATAGAGGATCAGATAGAGGATAGGATAGGATAGAGGATGGTATAGAGGATAGGATAGATGATAGGATAGGATAGAGGAACTGATAGAGGATAGGATAGGATAGAGGATCGGAAAGAGGATAGGATAGGATTGAGGATAGGATAGAGGATAGGATAGGATAGAGGATCAGATAGAGGATAGGATAGGATAGAGGATCTGATAGAGGATAGGATAGAATAGAGGATCGGATAGGATAGAGGATACGATACAGGATTGAATATGATAGAGGATAGGATAGAGGATAGGATATCATAGAGGATAGGATAGGATAGAGCATAGGATAGGTTAGAGGATAGGATAGGATAGAGGATAGGATAGGATACAGGATAGGATATGATAGAGGATCGGATAGAGGATAGTATAGGATAGAGGATAGGATAGGATAGAGGATAGTATAGGATAGAGGATAGGATAGGATAGAGGATAGGATAGAGGATTGGATAGGATAGAGTATATTATATAATAGAAGATAGGATAGGATAGAGGATAGGATAGGATAGAGTACAGGATACGATGCAGGATAGGACAGGATAGAAAATAGGATAGGACAGAGGATAGTATAGGATAGAGTATAGGATAGGATAGAGGATAGGATAGAGGATAGGATACAGGATAGGATAGGATAGAGGATTGGATAGGATAGGGGATAGGATAGGATAGAGGATAGGATAGGAAAGAGGATAGGATAGGATAGAGGATAGGATAGGATAGAGGATAGGATAGGATAGAGGATAGGATAGGATTGAGGATAGGATAGAGGATAGGATAGGATAGAGGATAGGATAGGATAGAGGATCAGATAGAGGATAGGATAGGATAGAGGATGGTATAGAGGATAGGATAGATGATAGGATAAGATAGAGGATCTGATAGAGGATAGGATAGGATAGAGGATCGGATAGAGGATAGGATAGGATTGAGAATAGGATAGAGGATAGGATAGGATAGAGGATCAGATAGAGGATAGGATAGGATAGAGGATAGGATAGGATAGAGGATAGGATAGGATAGAGGATAGGATAGGATAGATGATAGGATAGGATAGAGGATAGGATAGGATAGAGTACAGGATACGATGCAGGATAGGTTAGGATAGAAAATAGGATAGGACAGAGGATAGTATAGGATAGAGTATAGGATAGGATAGAGGATAGGATAGAGGATAGGATACAGGATAGGATAGGATAGAGGATAGGATAGGATAGGGGATAGGATAGGATAGAGGATAGGATAGGAAAGAGGATAGGATAGGATAGAGGATAGGATAGGATAGAGGATAGGATAGGATAGAGGATAGGATATGATAGAGGATCGGATAGAGGATAGTATAGGATAGAGTATAGGATAGGATAGAGGATATGATAGAGGATCGGATAGAGGATAGTATAGGATAGAGTATAGGATAGGATAGAGGATAGGATAGGATAGAGGATAGGATAGAGGAAAGGATAGGAAAGTGGATAGGATAGGATAGAGGATAGGATAGAGGATAGGATACAGGATAGGATAGGATAGAGGATAGGATACAATAGGGGATAGGATAGGATAGAGGATAGGATAGGAAAGAGGATAGGATAGGATAGAGGATAGGACAGGATAGAGGATAGGATAGGATAGAGGATAGGATAGGATAGAGGATAGGATAGGATAGAGGATAGGATATGATAGAGGATCGGATAGAGGATAGTATAGGATAGAGGATAGGATAGGATAGAGGATAGGATAGAGGATTGGATAGGATAGAGGATAGGATAGAGGATTGGATAGGATAGAGTATATTATATAATAGAAGATAGGATAGGATAGGATAGAGTACAGGATACGATGCAGGATAGGATAGGATAGAAAATAGGATAGGACAGAGGATAGTATAGGATAGAGTATAGGATAGGATAGAGGATATGATAGAGGATAGGATACAGGATAGGATAGGATAGAGGATTGGATAGGATAGGGGATAGGATAGGATAGAGGATAGGATAGGAAAGAGGATAGGATAGGATAGAGGATAGGATAGGATAGAGGATAGGATAGGATAGAGGATAACATAGGATTGAGGATAGGATAGAGGATAGTATAGGATAGAGGATAGGATAGGATAGAGGATCAGATAGAGGATAGGATAGGATAGAGGAAGGTATAGAGGATAGGATAGATGATAGGATAGGATAGAGGATCTGATAGAGGATAGGATGGGATAGAGGATAGGATAGGGAAAGGATAGGATAGGATAGAGGATAGTATAGGATAGGATAGAGGATAGGATAGAGGATAGGATAGAGGATAGGATAGCGGATAGGATATAGGATAGGATAGAGGATAGGGTAGGATAGTGGATAGGATAGAGGATAGGGTAGGATAGAGGATAGGATAGAGGATAGGATAGCGGATAGCATAGAGGATAGGATAGAGGATAGGATAGAGGATAGAGGATCGGATAGAGGATAGGATAGGATAGAGGATAGGATAGAGGATAGGATAGGATAGAAGATCGGATTGAGGATAGGATATGATAGAGGATAGGATAGGATAGAGGATAGGATAGGATAGAGGATAGGATAGGATAGAGGATAGGATAGGATAGAGGATAGGATAGGATAGAGGATAGGATAGGATAGAGGATAGGATAGGATAGAGGATAGGATAGGATAGAGGATAGGATAGGATAGAGGCTAGGATACGATAGAGGATAGGATAGATGATAGGATAGGATAGAGGATCTGATAGAGGATAGGATGGGATAGAGGATAGGATAGGATAGAGGATAGGATATAATAGAGGATAGGATAGCATAGAGGACAGGATAGGATAGAGGATAGGATAGGATAGAGGAAAGGATAGGATAGAGGATAGGATAGGATAGAGGATAGGATAGGATAGAGGATAGGATAGGATAGAGGATAGGATAGGATAGAGGATAGGGTAGGATAGAGGATAGGAAAGGATAGAGGATATAATAGGATAGAAGATAGGATAGGATAGAGAATCGGATAGAGGATAGGATAGGATAGAGGATAGGATAGGATAGAGGCTAGGATACGATAGAGGATAGGATAGATGATAGGATAGGATAGAGGATCTGATAGAGGATAGGATGGGATAGAGGATAGGATAGGGAAAGGATAGGATAGGATAGAGGATAGTATAGGATAGGATAGAGGATAGGATAGAGGATAGGATAGAGGATAGGATAGCGGATAGGATATAGGATAGGATAGAGGATAGGGTAGGATAGAGGATAGGATAGAGGATAGGGTAGGATAGAGGATAGGATAGAGGATAGGATAGCGGATAGCATAGAGGATAGGATAGAGGATAGGATAGAGGATAGGATAGAATAGAGTATAGGATAATATAGAGGATAGGATAGGATAGAGGATAGGATAGGATAGAGGATATAATAGGATTGAGGAAAGGATAGGATAGAGGATAGGATAGGATAGAGGATAGGATACAGGATTGGATATGATAGAGGATAGGATAGAGGATAGGATAGAGGATTGGATAGGATAGAGGATAGGATAGAGGATTGGATAGGATAGAGTATATTATATAATAGAAGATAGGATAGGATAGAGGATAGGATAGGATAGAGTACAGGATACGATGCAGGATAGGACAGGATAGAAAATAGGATAGGACAGAGGATAGTATAGGATAGAGTATAGGATAGGATAGAGGATAGGATAGAGGATAGGATACAGGATAGGATAGGATAGAGGATTGGATAGGATAGGGGATAGGATAGGATAGAGGATAGGATAGGAAAGAGGATAGGATAGGATAGAGGATAGTATAGAGGAAAGGATAGGAAAGTGGATAGGATAGGATAGAGGATAGGATAGAGGATAGGATACAGGATAGGATAGGATAGAGGATAGGATACAATAGGGGATAGGATAGGATAGAGGATAGGATAGGAAAGAGGATAGGATAGGATAGAGGATAGGACAGGATAGAGGATAGGATAGGATAGAGGATAGGATAGGATAGAGGATAGGATAGGATAGAGGATAGGATATGATAGAGGATCGGATAGAGGATAGTATAGGATAGAGGATAGGATAGGATAGAGGATAGGATAGAGGATTGGATAGGATAGAGGATAGGATAGAGGATTGGATAGGATAGAGTATATTATATAATAGAAGATAGGATAGGATAGGATAGAGTACAGGATACGATGCAGGATAGGATAGGATAGAAAATAGGATAGGACAGAGGATAGTATAGGATAGAGTATAGGATAGGATAGAGGATATGATAGAGGATAGGATACAGGATAGGATAGGATAGAGGATTGGATAGGATAGGGGATAGGATAGGATAGAGGATAGGATAGGAAAGAGGATAGGATAGGATAGAGGATAGGATAGGATAGAGGATAGGATAGGATAGAGGATAACATAGGATTGAGGATAGGATAGAGGATAGTATAGGATAGAGGATAGGATAGGATAGAGGATCAGATAGAGGATAGGATAGGATAGAGGATGGTATAGAGGATAGGATAGATGATAGGATAGGATAGAGGATCTGATAGAGGATAGGATGGGATAGAGGATAGGATAGGGAAAGGATAGGATAGGATAGGGGATAGTATAGGATAGGATAGAGGATAGGATAGAGGATAGGATAGAGGATAGGATAGCGGATAGGATATAGGATAGGATAGAGGATAGGGTAGGATAGTGGATAGGATAGAGGATAGGGTAGGATAGAGGATAGGATAGAGGATAGGATAGCGGATAGCATAGAGGATAGGATAGAGGATAGGATAGAGGATAGAGGATCGGATAGAGGATAGGATAGGATAGAGGATAGGATAGAGGATAGGATAGGATAGAAGATCGGATTGAGGATAGGATATGATAGAGGATAGGATAGGATAGAGGATAGGATAGGATAGAGGATACGATATTATGGGCTATATGGCAGGATGGAGGACACGATAGGATAGAGGAAAGGATAGGAAAGTGGGTAGGATAGGATGGATGATAGGATAGAGGATAGGATAGAGGATTGGATAGGATAGAGGATATTATAGGATAGAGAATAGGATAGGATAGAGGATAGGATAGGATAGAGGATAGGGCAGAGGATAGGGTAGAGGATAGGATAGTTGATAGGATAGAGGATAGGATAGAGGATAGGATAGAATAGAGTATAGGATAATATAGAGGATAGGATAGGATAGAGGATAGGATAGGATAGAGGATATAATAGGATTGAGGAAAGGATAGGATAGAGGATAGGATAGGATAGAGGATAGGATACAGGATTGGATATGATAGAGGATAGGATAGAGGATAGGATAGAGGATTGGATAGGATAGAGGATAGGATAGAGGATTGGATAGGATAGAGTATATTATATAATAGAAGATAGGATAGGATAGAGGATAGGATAGGATAGAGTACAGGATACGATGCAGGATAGGACAGGATAGAAAATAGGATAGGACAGAGGATAGTATAGGATAGAGTATAGGATAGGATAGAGGATAGGATAGAGGATAGGATACAGGATAGGATAGGATAGAGGATTGGATAGGATAGGGGATAGGATAGGATAGAGGATAGGATAGGAAAGAGGATAGGATAGGATAGAGGATAGGATAGGATAGAGGATAGGATAGGATAGAGGATAGGATAGGATAGAGGATAGGATAGGATAGAGGATAGGATAGGATAGAGGATATAATAGGATAGAAGATAGGATAGGATAGAGAATCGGATAGAGGATAGGATAGGATAGAGGATAGGATAGGATAGAGGCTAGGATACGATAGAGGATAGGATAGATGATAGGATAGGATAGAGGATCTGATAGAGGATAGGATGGGATAGAGGATAGGATAGGATAGAGGATAGGATATAATAAAGGATAGGATAGCATAGAGGACAGGATAGGATAGAGGATAGGATAGGATAGAGGAAAGGATAGGATAGAGGATAGGATAGGATAGAGGATAGGATAGGATAGAGGATAGTATAGGATAGAGGATAGGATAGAATAGAGGATAGGATAGGATGGAGGAGAGGATAGGATAGAAAATAGGATAGTACAGAGGATAGTATAGGATAGAGTATAGGATAGGATACAGGATAGGATAGGGTAGAAGATAGGATAGAGGATATGATAGAGGATAGGATAGAGGATAGGATAGAGGATAGGATAGAATAGAGGATAGGATAGGATAGGATAGGATAGAGGATAGGATAGGATAGAGGATAGTATAGGATAGAGGATAGGATAGAATAGAGGATAGGATAGGGAAAGGATAGGATAGGATAGAGGATAGTATAGGATAGGATAGAGGATAGGATAGAGGATAGGATAGAGGATAGGATATAGGATAGGATAGAGGATAGGGTAGGATAGAGGATAGGATAGAGGATAGGATAGCGGATAGCATAGAGGATAGGATAGAGGATAGGATAGAGGATAGAGGATCGGATAGAGGATAGGATAGGATAGAGGATAGGATAGAGGATAGGATAGAGGATAGGATAGGATAGAAGATCGGATAGAGGATAGGATAGGATAGAGGATAGGATAGGATAAAGGATAGGATAGGATAGAGGATACGATATTATGGGCTATATGGCAGGATGGAGGACACGATAGGATAGAGGAAAGGATAGGAAAGTGGGTAGGATAGGATGGATGATAGGATAGAGGATAGGATAGAGGATAGGATAGGATAGAGGATAGGGCAGAGGATAGGGTAGAGGATAGGATAGTTGATAGGATAGAGGATAGGATAGAGGATAGGATAGAATAGAGTATAGGATAATATAGAGGATAGGATAGGATAGAGGATAGGATAGGATAGAGGATATAATAGGATTGAGGAAAGGATAGGATAGAGGATAGGATAGGATAGAGGATAGGATACAGGATTGGATATGATAGAGGATAGGATAGAGGATAGGATAGAGGATTGGATGGGATAGAGGATAGGATAGAGGATTGGATAGGATAGAGTATATTATATAATAGAAGATAGGATAGGATAGAGGATAGGATAGGATAGAGTACAGGATACGATGCAGGATAGGACAGCATAGAAAATAGGATAGGACAGAGGATAGTATAGGATAGAGTATAGGATAGGATAGAGGATAGGATAGAGGATAGGGTACAGGATAGGATAGGATAGAGGATTGGATAGGATAGGGGATAGGATAGGATAGAGGATAGGATAGGAAAGAGGATAGGATAGGATAGAGGAGAGGATAGGATAGAGGATAGGATAGGATAGAGGATAGGATAGGATTGAGGATAGGATAGAGGATAGGATAGGATAGAGGATCAGATAGAGGATAGGATAGGATAGAGGATGGTATAGAGGATAGGATAGATGATAGGATAAGATAGAGGATCTGATAGAGGATAGGATAGGATAGAGGATCGGATAGAGGATAGGATAGGATTGAGAATAGGATAGAGGATAGGATAGGATAGAGGATCAGATAGAGGATAGGATAGGATAGGATAGAGGATAGGATAGGATAGAGGATAGGATAGGATAGAGGATAGGATAGGATAGAGGATAGGATAGGATAGAGGATAGGATAGGATAGAGGATAGGATAGGATAGAGGATAGGATAGGATAGAGGATAGGATAGGATAGAGGATAGGATAGGATAGAGGATAGGATAGGATAGAGGATAGGATAGGATAGAGGATAGGATAGGATAGAGGATAGGATAGGATAGAGGATAGGATAGGATAGAGGATAGGATAGGATAGAGGATAGGATAGGATAGAGGATAGGATAGGATAGAGGATAGGATAGGATAGAGGATAGGATAGGATAGAGGATAGGATAGGATAGAGGATAGGATAGGATAGAGGATAGGATAGGATAGAGGATAGGATAGGATAGAGGATAGGATAGGATAGAGGATAGGATAGGATAGAGGATAGGATAGGATAGAGGATAGGATAGGATAGAGGATAGGATAGGATAGAGGATAGGATAGGATAGAGGATCTGATAGAGGATAGGATAGGATAGAGGATCGGATAGGATAGAGGATACGATACAGGATTGGATATGATAGAGGATCGGATAGAGGATAGTATAGGATAGAGGATAGGATAGGATAGAGGAGAGGATAGGATAGAGGATAGGATAGGATAGAGGATAGGATAGGATTGAGGATAGGATAGAGGATAGGATAGGATAGAGGATCAGATAGAGGATAGGATAGGATAGAGGATGGTATAGAGGATAGGATAGATGATAGGATAAGATAGAGGATCTGATAGAGGATAGGATAGGATAGAGGATCGGATAGAGGATAGGATAGGATTGAGAATAGGATAGAGGATAGGATAGGATAGAGGATCAGATAGAGGATAGGATAGGATAGAGGATAGGATAGGATAGAGGATAGGATAGGATAGAGGATAGGATAGGATAGAGGATAGGATAGGATAGAGGATAGGATAGGATAGAGGATAGGATAGGATAGAGGATAGGATAGGATAGAGGATAGGATAGGATAGAGGATAGGATAGGATAGAGGATAGGATAGGATAGAGGATAGGATAGGATAGAGGATAGGATAGGATAGAGGATAGGATAGGATAGAGGATAGGATAGGATAGAGGATAGGATAGGATAGAGGATAGGATAGGATAGAGGATAGGATAGGATAGAGGATAGGATAGGATAGAGGATAGGATAGGATAGAGGATAGGATAGGATAGAGGATAGGATAGGATAGAGGATAGGATAGGATAGAGGATAGGATAGGATAGAGGATAGGATAGGATAGAGGATAGGATAGGATAGAGGATAGGATAGGATAGAGGATAGGATAGGATAGAGGATAGGATAGGATAGAGGATAGGATAGGATAGAGGATAGGATAGGATAGAGGATAGGATAGGATAGAGGATAGGATAGGATAGAGGATAGGATAGGATAGAGGATCTGATAGAGGATAGGATAGGATAGAGGATCGGATAGGATAGAGGATACGATACAGGATTGGATATGATAGAGGATCGGATAGAGGATAGTATAGGATAGAGGATAGGATAGGATAGAGGATAGGATAGAGGATTGGATAGGATAGAGTATATTATATAATAGAAGATAGGATAGGATAGAGGATAGGATAGGATAGAGTACAGGATACGATGCAGGATAGGTTAGGATAGAAAATAGGATAGGACAGAGGATAGTATAGGATAGAGTATAGGATAGGATAGAGGATAGGATAGAGGATAGGATACAGGATAGGATAGGATAGAGGATAGGATAGGATAGGGGATAGGATAGGATAGAGGATAGGATAGGAAAGAGGATGGGATAGGATAGAGGATAGGATAGGATAGAGGATAGGATAGGATAGAGGATAGGATATGATAGAGGATCGGATAGAGGATAGTATAGGATAGAGTATAGGATAGGATAGAGGATATGATAGAGGATCGGATAGAGGATAGTATAGGATAGAGTATAGGATAGGATAGAGGATAGGATAGAGGATAGGATACAGGATAGGATATGATAGAGGATAGGATAGGATAGAGGATAGGATAGGAAAGAGGATAGGATAGGATAGAGGATAGGATAGGATAGAGGATAGGATAGAGGAAAGGATAGGAAAGTGGATAGGATAGGATAGAGGATAGGATAGAGGATAGGATACAGGATAGGATAGGATAGAGGATAGGATACAATAGGGGATAGGATAGGATAGAGGATAGGATAGGAAAGAGGATAGGATAGGATAGAGGATAGGATAGGATAGAGGATAGGATAGGATAGAGGATAGGATAGGATAGAGGATAGGATAGGATAGAGGATAGGATATGATAGAGGATCGGATAGAGGATAGTATAGGATAGAGGATAGGATAGGATAGAGGATAGGATAGAGGATTGGATAGGATAGAGGATAGGATAGAGGATTGGATAGGATAGAGTATATTATATAATAGAAGATAGGATAGGATAGAGGATAGGATAGGATAGAGTACAGGATACGATGCAGGATAGGATAGGATAGAAAATAGGATAGGACAGAGGATAGTATAGGATAGAGTATAGGATAGGATAGAGGATATGATAGAGGATAGGATACAGGATAGGATAGGATAGAGGATTGGATAGGATAGGGGATAGGATAGGATAGAGGATAGGATAGGAAAGAGATAGGATAGGATAGAGGATAGGATAGGATAGAGGATAGGATAGGATAGAGGATAACATAGGATTGAGGATAGGATAGAGGATAGGATAGGATAGAGGATAGGATAGGATAGAGGATCAGATAGAGGATAGGATAGGATAGAGGATGGTATAGAGGATAGGATAGATGATAGGATAGGATAGAGGATCTGATAGAGGATAGGATAGGATAGAGGATCGGATAGAGGATAGGATAGGATTGAGGATAGGATAGAGGATAGGATAGGATAGAGGATCAGATAGAGGATAGGATAGGATAGAGGATAGGATAGGATAGAGGATAGGATAGGATAGAGGATAGGATAGGATAGAGGATAGGATAGAGGATAGGATAGGATAGAGGATAGGATAGGATAGAGGATAGGATAGGATAGAGGATAGGATAGGATAGAGGATAGGATAGGATAGAGGATAGGATAGGATAGAGGATAGGATAGGATAGAGGATAGGATAGGATAGAGGATAGGATAGGATAGAGGATAGGATAGGATAGAGGATAGGATAGGATAGAGGATCTGATAGAGGATAGGATAGGATAGAGGATCGGATAGGATAGAGGATACGATACAGGATAGGATATGATAGAGGATCGGATAGAGGATAGTATAGGATAGAGGATAGGATAGTATAGGATAGAGGATAGGATAGGATAGAGGATAGGATAGAGGATTGGATAGGATAGAGTATATTATATAATAGAAGATAGGATAGGATAGAGGATAGGATAGGATAGAGTACAGGATACGATGCAGGATAGGATAGGATAGAAAATAGGATAGGACAGAGGATAGTATAGGATAGAGTATAGGATAGGATAGAGGATAGGATAGAGGATAGGATACAGGATAGGATAGGATAGAGGATAGGATAGGATAGGGGATAGGATAGGATAGAGGATAGGATAGGAAAGAGGATAGGATAGGATAGAGGATAGGATAGGATAGAGGATAGGATAGGATAGAGGATAGGATATGATAGAGGATCGGATAGAGGATAGTATAGGATAGAGTATAGGATAGGATAGAGGATAGGATGGAGGATAGGATACAGGATAGGATATGATAGAGGATAGGATAGGATAGAGGATAGGATAGGATAGAGGATAGGATAGGATAGAGGATAGGATAGGATAGAGTACAGGATACGATGCAGGATAGGATAGGATAGAAAATAGGATAGGACAGAGGATAGTATAGGATAGAGTATAGGATAGGATAGAGGATATGATAGAGGATAGGATACAGGATAGGATAGGATAGAGGATTGGATAGGATAGGGGATAGGATAGGATAGAGGATAGGATAGGAAAGAGGATAGGATAGGATAGAGGATAGGATAGGATAGAGGATAGGATAGGATAGAGGATAACATAGGATTGAGGATAGGATAGAGGATAGGATAGGATAGAGGATAGGATAGGATAGAGGATCAGATAGAGGATAGGATAGGATAGAGGATGGTATAGAGGATAGGATAGATGATAGGATAGGATAGAGGATCTGATAGAGGATAGGATAGGATAGAGGATCGGATAGAGGATAGGATAGGATTGAGGATAGGATAGAGGATAGGATAGGATAGAGGATCAGATAGAGGATAGGATAGGATAGAGGATAGGATAGGATAGAGGATAGGATAGGATAGAGGATAGGATAGAGGATAGGATAGGATAGAGGATAGGATAGGATAGAGGATAGGATAGGATAGAGGATAGGATAGGATAGAGGATAGGATAGGATAGAGGATAGGATAGGATAGAGGATAGGATAGGATAGAGGATAGGATAGGATAGAGGATAGGATAGGATAGAGGATAGGATAGGATAGAGGATCTGATAGAGGATAGGATAGGATAGAGGATCGGATAGGATAGAGGATACGATACAGGATAGGATATGATAGAGGATCGGATAGAGGATAGTATAGGATAGAGGATAGGATAGTATAGGATAGAGGATAGGATAGGATAGAGGATAGGATAGAGGATTGGATAGGATAGAGTATATTATATAATAGAAGATAGGATAGGATAGAGGATAGGATAGGATAGAGTACAGGATACGATGCAGGATAGGATAGGATAGAAAATAGGATAGGACAGAGGATAGTATAGGATAGAGTATAGGATAGGATAGAGGATAGGATAGAGGATAGGATTGCAGCTGAGGCCGGAAGGCGGCGGTGGGGAGAGGAGCGAGCAGGAGAGGATGACAAGGATTCCGGAGGCCGAGGGAACAACGGAGGAACATCCAAGTAATTCCAGCTGACGCCTGTGATAAGCGGACTTCGCGGGACCAGGCTAGGCGGAATCAAACAAGGACAAGGACCACCGGGATTCATGTAACGACTTCCGGACACCCGGTACATTCATCTGCATCCGAAGCCCTTCCTCTCCCCGCACCCGCACGCCCACGGGCTAGGCTGCAATACTGAGAAAAATACAGCACGGATAGTAAGTACCAGCGGCGTAGTGCTTGCTGCACCGGTTGCAGCAGCAAAGGCGCAATTTACCGATAACGAATAGATTCCTACTGCGAGAGGTGAAAGATATAGTAGAGTTCTGTAGAAGAGATAGGAAACGTGTTAGCCAGGCAAAGGTGAGCAAGGGGCCGACTCGCCAGCGGCATATTGCTTAATAGCCGACAAGATGGCGGACGGCGACAGGCACACGAGTAACATCACATTTTAATTAATTATATACGAACGAAAGCTGGTACAAAGACCGAAATGTAAACTCGACGGTTTCTGGTGACGGCGGACATAATGGGACAATTTTCAAACTCCAAAAACTCCTAAATTAAAAGATATTTTTCAGGGGGGAGGGGGGGAAAAAATTAAGACCTGAAAAGAAAAAGAAAGATTAGAAAAGTACATAACTGTTGTTAGAGTCACAATAAGAGGAATAATAAGAGCGTGAGAGTAAATTGAAATTTCAGAAGATAGCCAGAAGAACTATAAAGGCATATTAAAGATAGATACATCGAACCGCCGTCAACTCCATAAGCCGGGCGAGTAGGTCAGGCAAACCAGTATATAGAGTTTAGAATTCGAAAGCGAGCGTTAAATTTATTTATATATTTATATATAGAGAAAACCGATAGGACAAACAAGACGTTATACACGGCAGTATAGAAAAACAAAACAAGGGAAGTAGGAAAAGTAACGGACGACCTCGTACGACTCGTTACAATACACGAAAATTAATATTCAAATGACAAAGGGGTTACTCGAGTTCAGACGAGCGACCTTCCACTCGAACAACACACAAGAATCGAAAAACGACCGGAGTGACGGGTAGGGGGGAGCACCGCTAGGCGTCCTCTAAAAGTAAAACGGTAGATTCCGAAATCAGATCGAATCGAGTTACCACTCAGTGCGCATACCAGCTGAGAAACTTTCGGAATTTTGAACTTCGAGTTTAGACTACGAACGCTTTTCATTCTTTGAGTTACCAAGTTAAAAGAGAAAGAAAAGAACCACAAGTTATCGCGCGCAGGCTGAAAAGCCCCCCTATGTATAAGGGCGGACACCGCGGTATTATTTCGGTAGAAATACGATTAAATCTACGATAAAACAGGCGAAATAAAAATAAAGTAAATTCAGTGTGCAGAAATAGAATAATCTCACGCGATCGCAGTAAAGACGTGCGGTGAATATATGTATGCTCCGATGCATACAGTGAAAAAGACAGAGTGAGAATAATACACAGTTTTAGTGAAAGACAAGGACGAAAAGAGAAAGGGAGAGAGAGTTCGCAAGGGGTCGGTCAAAGAAAAAACCACAAGGTAGGAAAAAGACTCAGTACTATCGCAGGTTTAGAGCAAAGGAACAGATCCCCCTCGAATAAAATCTTTTTTAAAAAATTTATGAATTAGGCCAATTGCGAAAAATCATAGTAGGCCCCTGAAATTCGAGATCTGGGTATTTCCGAGGAAGGCCTACAAGTGACGCAAAAAGCGGAGAAATCTTCTCCCCCCTGAAATAAATTTTCCAATCTAACCATCCGTTTCCGAGATATCGCGAAGGGGAGGGGGATTTTGGGAAGTGATTCAGGGCCGTGCACTGCTAAAAGAACACCGAAGCCAAGACGGATAGATCGAGCCCAGTAACGCCCCATTCGGACAAACTTCAGGTTTAGTGTATATAGGGTGACCGAAAAGTAAGTTAGAAAAATAATAAAATCCGAGTACGTGGTCCCCTTTGGTGCCGGGTATCGGGTAGTAGGTGTAGGGGGGGGTTTAGAGAAACCCCGTGATTACGTCACGGATCGCCTACCCCCACTACTTTATCAAAAAACCACTTTTACGGACAAAAGGACACGTTTTTTGAAAAAATTTTCTACAGGCCGCGGAACAAGGAGTCAAAGGGCTATACGCTAAAGAAAGGAAAAGTGGGGGTTTATTATAGAAAAACCCCCACTTCCCTCTTGAGGTCTCCTAAAAATACCAGGCGAACATGTAGTGTAGACAGGTGCCGGGTAGGAGAGGACGATAAATGAGAAAAGGATAGGAAGAACAAACGACATACCGAATATAAAAGAGGGAAAAGGTAGTCTACCGATTAGGGGAACAACGAAAAATAATAGGATCGGAATGAAATTTAAAAGATAGGTATTTCCGAGGACGGGCATCAACCAGGGGCGGAAGTGGAGAAGTCTTCTCCCCCCTGAAAACGATTTTCGAAAATTCCCCCCCGGTTTCGAGAAAACAAGGAGAAGGGGTAAACGTTTAGGACCTATCGAGATAGAAAATAAAGAATAGAAAACAGGAAGCCGAGACCTATCCAACGAGCCGTCGCACGAAGGAATCGGACCAAGTAGAGTTTAGAGTTATATAGGGTGTCCAAGAAATAACCGAAGAAAAAATAGCAAACCGAGGGCGTGGCCCCCTTCGAAATCGGATTTTTGGAAATAGGTAGGGGGAGGGGTTTAAGGAAACCCCGTCGTGGGGAAAAAACCCGGCTACCCCCACTATTTTCCGAGAAAAACGCCTTTTGCACAAGAAGGAACCGTTTTTTGGGAAAATTTTTCACAAGCCGCGTTCCGCATGCACAAAGGGCTGTACAATAGGAAAAGGAAAAGGGGGGGTTAATAATCCAAAAAACCTCACTTCTCTCTTGAGAAAATTCAGAAAACAAAAAATATTAGCACCCCGAGTAGCCAGGAAAACGGAATAAACTATTTACAGGAAGATAACCTGTAAATAAAAAATTCTCCGTTTACGAATTCTCCAAAAAAAAATACGAAAAGTTAGATAAAACATTTAGTATAGGAATAATATATAGAATAACCAAATGTATAGGAGTAGTATATAGATAATTACCTTTAAGGCGTACTTAATTAGTTAAGCTAGATTTAAGTAGGCTGTAGGATAAGCGAAGATTAGGCTAGACCAGAAAAGTATACTATATTATAGTTTATTAGGAACTTAGTTAATCTAGATTTAAGTAGGCTGTAGGACAAGCGAAGATTAGGCTAGACTAGGAAAGTATATTATATAATAGTTTATTATAAGGATTAAATATAAAGACGTAGCGAGCGTCAGAATTAGAGGTGCAAAATCAAATGATATTAGACTCCCTAGCGTTAAGCAGAACTTGGAATACACGAATCTACAACGATTATTGTATATGAACAAAATATAGTTAGACAAATACCTTAAAAAAAAAAAAAAAAAAAAAGGATAGAGGATAGGATACAGGATAGGATAGGATAGAGGATAGGATAGGATAGGGGATAGGATAGGATAGAGGATAGGATAGGAAAGAGGATAGGATAGGATAGAGGATAGGATAGGATAGAGGATAGGATAGGATAGAGGATAGGATATGATAGAGGATCGCATAGAGGATAGTATAGGATAGAGTATAGGATAGGATAGAGGATAGGATGGAGGATAGGATACAGGATAGGATATGATAGAGGATAGGATAGGATAGAGGATAGGATAGGATAGAGGATAGGATAGGATAGAGGATAGGATATGATAGAGGATCGGATAGAGGATAGTATAGGATAGAGGATAGGATAGGATAGAGGATAGGATAGAGGATTGGATAGGATAGAGGATAGGATAGAGGATTGGATAGGATAGAGGATGTATAGAGGATAGGATAGATGATAGGATAAGATAGAGGATCTGATAGAGGATAGGATAGGATAGAGGATCGGATAGAGGATAGGATAGGATTGAGAATAGGATAGAGGATAGGATAGGATAGAGGATCAGATAGAGGATAGGATAGGATAGAGGATAGGATAGGATAGAGGATAGGATAGGATAGAGGATAGGATAGGATAGAGGATAGGATAGGATAGAGGATAGGATAGGATAGAGGATAGGATAGGATAGAGGATAGGATAGGATAGAGGATAGGATAGGATAGAGGATAGGATAGGATAGAGGATAGGATAGGATAGAGGATAGGATAGGATAGAGGATAGGATAGGATAGAGGATAGGATAGGATAGAGGATAGGATAGGATAGAGGATAGGATAGGATAGAGGATAGGATAGGATAGAGTACAGGATACGATGCAGGATAGGATAGGATAGAAAATAGGATAGGACAGAGGATAGTATAGGATAGAGTATAGGATAGGATAGAGGATAGGATAGAGGATAGGATACAGGATAGGATAGGATAGAGGATAGGATAGGATAGAGGATAGGATAGGAAAGAGGATAGGATAGGATAGAGGATAGGATAGGATAGAGGATAGGATAGAGGAAAGGATAGGAAAGTGGATAGGATAGGATAGAGGAAAGGATAGGAAAGTGGATAGGATAGGATAGAGGATAGGATAGAGGATAGGATACAGGATAGGATAGGATAGAGGATAGGATACAATAGGGGATAGGATAGGATAGAGGATAGGATAGGAAAGAGGATAGGATAGGATAGAGGATAGGATAGGATAGAGGATAGGATAGGATAGAGGATGGTATAGAGGATAGGATAGATGATAGGATAGGATAGAGGATCTGATAGAGGATAGGATAGGATAGAGGATCGGATAGAGGATAGGATAGGATTGAGGATAGGAAAGTGGATAGGATAGGATAGAGGATAGGATAGAGGATAGGATACAGGATAGGATAGGATAGAGGATAGGATAGGATAGGGGATAGGATAGGATAGAGGATAGGATAGGAAAGAGGATAGGATAGGATAGAGGATAGGATAGGATAGAGGATAGTATAGGATGGAAGATAGGATAGGATAGAGGATAGGACAGGATGGAGGATAGGATAGGATAGAGGATAGGATAGGATAGAGGATAGGATATTATAGAGGATAGGATAGGATAGAGGATAGGATAGGATACAGGATAGGATAGGATAGAGAATCGGATAGAGGATAGGATAGGATAGAGGATAGGATAGGATAGAGGATAGGATAGGATAGAGGATAGGTTCGGATAGAGGATAGGATAGGATAGAGGAAAGGATAGGATAGAGCATAGGATACGATAGAGGATAGGATAGAGGATAGGATAGGATAGAGGATAGGATAGGATAGAGGATAGTATAGGATAGAGGATAGGATAGAATAGAGGATAGGATAGGTTGGAGGATAGGATAGGATGGAGGATAGGATAGGATAGAGGATAGGATATTATAGAGGATAGGATAGGATAGAGGATACGATATTATGGGCTATATGGCAGGATGGAGGACACGATAGGATAGAGGAAAGGATAGGAAAGTGGATAGGATAGGATGGATGATAGGATAGAGGATAGGATAGAGGATTGGATACGATAGAGGATATTATAGGATAGAGAATAGGATAGGATAGAGGATAGGATAGGATAGAGGATAGGGCAGAGGATAGGGTAGAGGATAGGATAGTTGATAGGATAGAGGATAGGATAGAGGATAGGATAGAATAGAGTATAGGATAATATAGAGGATAGGATAGGATAGAGGATAGGATAGGATAGAGGATATAATAGGATTGAGGAAAGGATAGGATAGAGGATAGGATATCATAGAGGATAGGATAGGATAGAGGATAGGATAGGATAGAGGATAGGATAGGATAGAGGATAGGATAGGATAGAGGATAGGATAGGATAGAGGATAGGATAGGATAGAGGATAGGATAGGATAGAGGATAGGATAGGATAGAGGATAGGATAGGATAGAGGATAGGATAGGATAGAGGATAGGATAGGATAGAGGATAGGATAGGATAGAGGATAGGATAGGATAGAGGATAGGATAGGATAGAGGATAGGATAGGATAGAGGATAGGATAGGATAGAGGATAGGATAGGATAGAGGATAGGATAGGATAGAGGATAGGATAGGATAGAGGATAGGATAGGATAGAGGATAGGATAGGATAGAGGATAGGATAGGATAGAGGATAGGATAGGATAGAGGATAGGATAGGATAGAGGATAGGATAGGATAGAGGATCTGATAGAGGATAGGATAGGATAGAGGATCGGATAGGATAGAGGATACGATACAGGATTGGATATGATAGAGGATCGGATAGAGGATAGTATAGGATAGAGGATAGGATAGGATAGAGGAGAGGATAGGATAGAGGATAGGATAGGATAGAGGATAGGATAGGATTGAGGATAGGATAGAGGATAGGATAGGATAGAGGATCAGATAGAGGATAGGATAGGATAGAGGATGTATAGAGGATAGGATAGATGATAGGATAAGATAGAGGATCTGATAGAGGATAGGATAGGATAGAGGATCGGATAGAGGATAGGATAGGATTGAGAATAGGATAGAGGATAGGATAGGATAGAGGATCAGATAGAGGATAGGATAGGATAGAGGATAGGATAGGATAGAGGATAGGATAGGATAGAGGATAGGATAGGATAGAGGATAGGATAGGATAGAGGATAGGATAGGATAGAGGATAGGATAGGATAGAGGATAGGATAGGATAGAGGATAGGATAGGATAGAGGATAGGATAGGATAGAGGATAGGATAGGATAGAGGATAGGATAGGATAGAGGATAGGATAGGATAGAGGATAGGATAGGATAGAGGATAGGATAGGATAGAGGATAGGATAGGATAGAGGATAGGATAGGATAGAGGATAGGATAGGATAGAGGATAGGATAGGATAGAGGATAGGATAGGATAGAGGATAGGATAGGATAGAGGATAGGATAGGATAGAGGATAGGATAGGATAGAGGATAGGATAGGATAGAGGATAGGATAGGATAGAGGATAGGATAGGATAGAGGATAGGATAGGATAGAGGATAGGATAGGATAGAGGATAGGATAGGATAGAGGATAGGATAGGATAGAGGATCTGATAGAGGATAGGATAGGATAGAGGATCGGATAGGATAGAGGATACGATACAGGATTGGATATGATAGAGGATCGGATAGAGGATAGTATAGGATAGAGGATAGGATAGGATAGAGGATAGGATAGAGGATTGGATAGGATAGAGTATATTATATAATAGAAGATAGGATAGGATAGAGGATAGGATAGGATAGAGTACAGGATACGATGCAGGATAGGTTAGGATAGAAAATAGGATAGGACAGAGGATAGTATAGGATAGAGTATAGGATAGGATAGAGGATAGGATAGAGGATAGGATACAGGATAGGATAGGATAGAGGATAGGATAGGATAGGGGATAGGATAGGATAGAGGATAGGATAGGAAAGAGGATGGGATAGGATAGAGGATAGGATAGGATAGAGGATAGGATAGGATAGAGGATAGGATATGATAGAGGATCGGATAGAGGATAGTATAGGATAGAGTATAGGATAGGATAGAGGATATGATAGAGGATCGGATAGAGGATAGTATAGGATAGAGTATAGGATAGGATAGAGGATAGGATAGAGGATAGGATACAGGATAGGATATGATAGAGGATAGGATAGGATAGAGGATAGGATAGGAAAGAGGATAGGATAGGATAGAGGATAGGATAGGATAGAGGATAGGATAGAGGAAAGGATGGGAAAGTGGATAGGATAGGATAGAGGATAGGATAGAGGATAGGATACAGGATAGGATAGGATAGAGGATAGGATACAATAGGGGATAGGATAGGATAGAGGATAGGATAGGAAAGAGGATAGGATAGGATAGAGGATAGGATAGGATAGAGGATAGGATAGGATAGAGGATAGGATAGGATAGAGGATAGGATAGGATAGAGGATAGGATATGATAGAGGATCGGATAGAGGATAGTATAGGATAGAGGATAGGATAGGATAGAGGATAGGATAGAGGATTGGATAGGATAGAGGATAGGATAGAGGATTGGATAGGATAGAGTATATTATATAATAGAAGATAGGATAGGATAGAGGATAGGATAGGATAGAGTACAGGATACGATGCAGGATAGGATAGGATAGAAAATAGGATAGGACAGAGGATAGTATAGGATAGAGTATAGGATAGGATAGAGGATATGATAGAGGATAGGATAGAAAATAGGATAGGAAAGAGGATAGGATAGGATAGAGGATAGGATAGGATAGAGGATAGGATAGGATAGAGGATAACATAGGATTGAGGATAGGATAGAGGATAGGATAGGATAGAGGATAGGATAGGATAGAGGATCAGATAGAGGATAGGATAGGATAGAGGATGGTATAGAGGATAGGATAGATGATAGGATAGGATAGAGGATCTGATAGAGGATAGGATAGGATAGAGGATAGGATAGGATAGAGGATAGGATAGGATAGAGGATAGGATAGAGGATAGGATAGGATAGAGGATAGGATAGGATAGAGGATAGGATAGGATAGAGGATAGGATAGGATAGAGGATAGGATAGGATAGAGGATAGGATAGGATAGAGGATAGGATAGGATAGAGGATAGGATAGGATAGAGGATAGGATAGGATAGAGGATCTGATAGAGGATAGGATAGGATAGAGGATCGGATAGGATAGAGGATACGATACAGGATAGGATATGATAGAGGATCGGATAGAGGATAGTATAGGATAGAGGATAGGATAGTATAGGATAGAGGATAGGATAGGATAGAGGATAGGATAGAGGATTGGATAGGATAGAGTATATTATATAATAGAAGATAGGATAGGATAGAGGATAGGATAGGATAGAGTACAGGATACGATGCAGGATAGGATAGGATAGAAAATAGGATAGGACAGAGGATAGTATAGGATAGAGTATAGGATAGGATAGAGGATAGGATAGAGGATAGGATACAGGATAGGATAGGATAGAGGATAGGATAGGATAGGGGATAGGATAGGATAGAGGATAGGATAGGAAAGAGGATAGGATAGGATAGAGGATAGGATAGGATAGAGGATAGGATAGGATAGAGGATAGGATATGATAGAGGATCGGATAGAGGATAGTATAGGATAGAGTATAGGATAGGATAGAGGATAGGATGGAGGATAGGATACAGGATAGGATATGATAGAGGATAGGATAGGATAGAGGATAGGATAGGATAGAGGATAGGATAGGATAGAGGATAGGATAGGATAGAGTACAGGATAGGATGCAGGATAGGATAGGATAGAAAATAGGATAGGACAGAGGATAGTATAGGATAGAGTATACGATAGGATAGAGGATATGATAGAGGATAGGATACAGGATAGGATAGGATAGAGGATTGGATAGGATAGGGGATAGGATAGGATAGAGGATAGGATAGGAAAGAGGATAGGATAGGATAGAGGATAGGATAGGATAGAGGATAGGATAGGATAGAGGATAACATAGGATTGAGGATAGGATAGAGGATAGGATAGGATAGAGGATAGGATAGGATAGAGGATCAGATAGAGGATAGGATAGGATAGAGGATGGTATAGAGGATAGGATAGATGATAGGATAGGATAGAGGATCTGATAGAGGATAGGATAGGATAGAGGATCGGATAGAGGATAGGATAGGATTGAGGATAGGATAGAGGATAGGATAGGATAGAGGATCAGATAGAGGATAGGATAGGATAGAGGATAGGATAGGATAGAGGATAGGATAGGATAGAGGATAGGATAGAGGATAGGATAGGATAGAGGATAGGATAGGATAGAGGATAGGATAGGATAGAGGATAGGATAGGATAGAGGATAGGATAGGATAGAGGATAGGATAGGATAGAGGATAGGATAGGATAGAGGATAGGATAGGATAGAGGATAGGATAGGATAGAGGATAGGATAGGATAGAGGATAGGATAGGATAGAGGATCTGATAGAGGATAGGATAGGATAGAGGATCGGATAGGATAGAGGATACGATACAGGATAGGATATGATAGAGGATCGGATAGAGGATAGTATAGGATAGAGGATAGGATAGTATAGGATAGAGGATAGGATAGGATAGAGGATAGGATAGAGGATTGGATAGGATAGAGTATATTATATAATAGAAGATAGGATAGGATAGAGGATAGGATAGGATAGAGTACAGGATACGATGCAGGATAGGATAGGATAGAAAATAGGATAGGACAGAGGATAGTATAGGATAGAGTATAGGATAGGATAGAGGATAGGATAGAGGATAGGATACAGGATAGGATAGGATAGAGGATAGGATAGGATAGGGGATAGGATAGGATAGAGGATAGGATAGGAAAGAGGATAGGATAGGATAGAGGATAGGATAGGATAGAGGATAGGATAGGATAGAGGATAGGATATGATAGAGGATCGGATAGAGGATAGTATAGGATAGAGTATAGGATAGGATAGAGGATAGGATGGAGGATAGGATACAGGATAGGATATGATAGAGGATAGGATAGGATAGAGGATAGGATAGGATAGAGGATAGGATAGGATAGAGGATAGGATATGATAGAGGATCGGATAGAGGATAGTATAGGATAGAGGATAGGATAGGATAGAGGATAGGATAGAGGATTGGATAGGATAGAGGATAGGATAGAGGATTGGATAGGATAGAGTATATTATATAATAGAAGATAGGATAGGATAGAGGATAGGATAGGATAGAGTACAGGATACGATGCAGGATAGGATAGGATAGAAAATAGGATAGGACAGAGGATAGTATAGGATAGAGTATAGGATAGGATAGAGGATAGGATAGAGGATAGGATACAGGATAGGATAGGATAGAGGATAGGATAGGATAGAGGATAGGATAGGAAAGAGGATAGGATAGGATAGAGGATAGGATAGGATAGAGGATAGGATAGAGGAAAGGATAGGAAAGTGGATAGGATAGGATAGAGGATAGGATAGAGGATAGGATACAGGATAGGATAGGATAGAGGATAGGATACAATAGGGGATAGGATAGGATAGAGGATAGGATAGGAAAGAGGATAGGATAGGATAGAGGATAGGATAGGATAGAGGATAGGATAGGATAGAGGATGGTATAGAGGATAGGATAGATGATAGGATAGGATAGAGGATCTGATAGAGGATAGGATAGGATAGAGGATCGGATAGAGGATAGGATAGGATTGAGGATAGGAAAGTGGATAGGATAGGATAGAGGATAGGATAGAGGATAGGATACAGGATAGGATAGGATAGAGGATAGGATAGGATAGGGGATAGGATAGGATAGAGGATAGGATAGGAAAGAGGATAGGATAGGATAGAGGATAGGATAGGATAGAGGATAGTATAGGATGGAAGATAGGATAGGATAGAGGATAGGACAGGATGGAGGATAGGATAGGATAGAGGATAGGATAGGATAGAGGATAGGATATTATAGAGGATAGGATAGGATAGAGGATAGGATAGGATACAGGATAGGATAGGATAGAGAATCGGATAGAGGATAGGATAGGATAGAGGATAGGATAGGATAGAGGATAGGATAGGATAGAGGATAGGTTCGGATAGAGGATAGGATAGGATAGAGGAAAGGATAGGATAGAGCATAGGATACGATAGAGGATAGGATAGAGGATAGGATAGGATAGAGGATAGGATAGGATAGAGGATAGTATAGGATAGAGGATAGGATAGAATAGAGGATAGGATAGGTTGGAGGATAGGATAGGATGGAGGATAGGATAGGATAGAGGATAGGATATTATAGAGGATAGGATAGGATAGAGGATACGATATTATGGGCTATATGGCAGGATGGAGGACACGATAGGATAGAGGAAAGGATAGGAAAGTGGATAGGATAGGATGGATGATAGGATAGAGGATAGGATAGAGGATTGGATACGATAGAGGATATTATAGGATAGAGAATAGGATAGGATAGAGGATAGGATAGGATAGAGGATAGGGCAGAGGATAGGGTAGAGGATAGGATAGTTGATAGGATAGAGGATAGGATAGAGGATAGGATAGAATAGAGTATAGGATAATATAGAGGATAGGATAGGATAGAGGATAGGATAGGATAGAGGATATAATAGGATTGAGGAAAGGATAGGATAGAGGATAGGATATCATAGAGGATAGGATAGGATAGAGGATAGGATAGGTTAGAGGATAGGATAGGATAGAGGATAGGATAGGATAGAGGATAGGATATGATAGAGGATCGGATAGAGGATAGTATAGGATAGAGGATAGGATAGGATAGAGGATAGGATAGAGGATTGGATAGGATAGAGTATATTATATAATAGAAGATAGGATAGGATAGAGGATAGGATAGGATAGAGTACAGGATACGATGCAGGATAGGATAGGATAGAAAATAGGATAGGACAGAGGATAGTATAGGATAGAGTATAGGATAGGATAGAGGATAGGATAGAGGATAGGATACAGGATAGGATAGGATAGAGGATAGGATAGGATAGGGGATAGGATAGGATAGAGGATAGGATAGGAAAGAGGATAGGATAGGATAGAGGATAGGATAGGATAGAGGATAGGATAGGATAGAGGATAGGATATGATAGAGGATCGGATAGAGGATAGTACAGGATAGAGTATAGGATAGGATAGAGGATAGAATAGAGGATAGGATACAGGATAGGATATGATAGAGGATAGGATAGGATAGAGGATAGGATAGGAAAGAGGATAGGATAGGATAGAGGATAGGATAGGATAGAGGATAGGATAGAGGAAAGGATAGGAAAGTGGATAGGATAGGATAGAGGATAGGATAGAGGATAGGATACAGGATAGGATAGGATAGAGGATAGGATAGGATAGGGGATAGGATAGGATAGAGGATAGGATAGGAAAGAGGATAGGATGGGATAGAGGATAGGATAGGATAGAGGATAGGATAGGATACCGGATAGGATATGATAGAGGATCGGATAGAGGATAGTATAGGATACAGGATAGGATAGGATAGAGGATAGGATAGAGGATTGGATAGGATAGAGTATATTATATAATAGAAGATAGGATAGGATAGAGGATAGGATAGGATAGAGTACAGGATACGATGCAGGATAGGATAGGATAGAAAATAGGATAGGACAGAGGATAGTATAGGATAGAGTATAGGATAGGATAGAGGATAGGATAGAGGATAGGATACTGGATAGGATAGGATAGAGGATAGGATAGGATAGGGGATAGGATAGGATAGAGGATAGGATAGGAAAGAGGATAGGATAGGATAGAGGATAGGATAGGATAGAGGATAGGATAGGATAGAGGATAGGATAGGATTGAGGATAGGATAGAGGATAGGATAGGATAGAGGATCAGATAGAGGATAGGATAGGATAGAGGATGGTATAGAGGATAGGATAGATGATAGGATAGGATAGAGGAACTGATAGAGGATAGGATAGGATAGAGGATCGGAAAGAGGATAGGATAGGATTGAGGATAGGATAGAGGATAGGATAGGATAGAGGATCAGATAGAGGATAGGATAGGATAGAGGATCTGATAGAGGATAGGATAGAATAGAGGATCGGATAGGATAGAGGATACGATACAGGATTGAATATGATAGAGGATAGGATAGAGGATAGGATATCATAGAGGATAGGATAGGATAGAGCATAGGATAGGTTAGAGGATAGGATAGGATAGAGGATAGGATAGGATACAGGATAGGATATGATAGAGGATCGGATAGAGGATAGTATAGGATAGAGGATAGGATAGGATAGAGGATAGTATAGGATAGAGGATAGGATAGGATAGAGGATAGGATAGAGGATTGGATAGGATAGAGTATATTATATAATAGAAGATAGGATAGGATAGAGGATAGGATAGGATAGAGTACAGGATACGATGCAGGATAGGACAGGATAGAAAATAGGATAGGACAGAGGATAGTATAGGATAGAGTATAGGATAGGATAGAGGATAGGATAGAGGATAGGATACAGGATAGGATAGGATAGAGGATTGGATAGGATAGGGGATAGGATAGGATAGAGGATAGGATAGGAAAGAGGATAGGATAGGATAGAGGATAGGATAGGATAGAGGATAGGATAGGATAGAGGATAGGATAGGATTGAGGATAGGATAGAGGATAGGATAGGATAGAGGATAGGATAGGATAGAGGATCAGATAGAGGATAGGATAGGATAGAGGATGGTATAGAGGATAGGATAGATGATAGGATAAGATAGAGGATCTGATAGAGGATAGGATAGGATAGAGGATCGGATAGAGGATAGGATAGGATTGAGAATAGGATAGAGGATAGGATAGGATAGAGGATCAGATAGAGGATAGGATAGGATAGAGGATAGGATAGGATAGAGGATAGGATAGGATAGAGGATAGGATAGGATAGATGATAGGATAGGATAGAGGATAGGATAGGATAGAGTACAGGATACGATGCAGGATAGGTTAGGATAGAAAATAGGATAGGACAGAGGATAGTATAGGATAGAGTATAGGATAGGATAGAGGATAGGATAGAGGATAGGATACAGGATAGGATAGGATAGAGGATAGGATAGGATAGGGGATAGGATAGGATAGAGGATAGGATAGGAAAGAGGATAGGATAGGATAGAGGATAGGATAGGATAGAGGATAGGATAGGATAGAGGATAGGATATGATAGAGGATCGGATAGAGGATAGTATAGGATAGAGTATAGGATAGGATAGAGGATATGATAGAGGATCGGATAGAGGATAGTATAGGATAGAGTATAGGATAGGATAGAGGATAGGATAGGATAGAGGATAGGATAGAGGAAAGGATAGGAAAGTGGATAGGATAGGATAGAGGATAGGATAGAGGATAGGATACAGGATAGGATAGGATAGAGGATAGGATACAATAGGGGATAGGATAGGATAGAGGATAGGATAGGAAAGAGGATAGGATAGGATAGAGGATAGGACAGGATAGAGGATAGGATAGGATAGAGGATAGGATAGGATAGAGGATAGGATAGGATAGAGGATAGGATATGATAGAGGATCGGATAGAGGATAGTATAGGATAGAGGATAGGATAGGATAGAGGATAGGATAGAGGATTGGATAGGATAGAGGATAGGATAGAGGATTGGATAGGATAGAGTATATTATATAATAGAAGATAGGATAGGATAGGATAGAGTACAGGATACGATGCAGGATAGGATAGGATAGAAAATAGGATAGGACAGAGGATAGTATAGGATAGAGTATAGGATAGGATAGAGGATATGATAGAGGATAGGATACAGGATAGGATAGGATAGAGGATTGGATAGGATAGGGGATAGGATAGGATAGAGGATAGGATAGGAAAGAGGATAGGATAGGATAGAGGATAGGATAGGATAGAGGATAGGATAGGATAGAGGATAACATAGGATTGAGGATAGGATAGAGGATAGTATAGGATAGAGGATAGGATAGGATAGAGGATCAGATAGAGGATAGGATAGGATAGAGGAAGGTATAGAGGATAGGATAGATGATAGGATAGGATAGAGGATCTGATAGAGGATAGGATGGGATAGAGGATAGGATAGGGAAAGGATAGGATAGGATAGAGGATAGTATAGGATAGGATAGAGGATAGGATAGAGGATAGGATAGAGGATAGGATAGCGGATAGGATATAGGATAGGATAGAGGATAGGGTAGGATAGTGGATAGGATAGAGGATAGGGTAGGATAGAGGATAGGATAGAGGATAGGATAGCGGATAGCATAGAGGATAGGATAGAGGATAGGATAGAGGATAGAGGATCGGATAGAGGATAGGATAGGATAGAGGATAGGATAGAGGATAGGATAGGATAGAAGATCGGATTGAGGATAGGATATGATAGAGGATAGGATAGGATAGAGGATAGGATAGGATAGAGGATAGGATAGGATAGAGGATAGGATAGGATAGAGGATAGGATAGGATAGAGGATAGGATAGGATAGAGGATAGGATAGGATAGAGGATAGGATAGGATAGAGGATAGGATAGGATAGAGGCTAGGATACGATAGAGGATAGGATAGATGATAGGATAGGATAGAGGATCTGATAGAGGATAGGATGGGATAGAGGATAGGATAGGATAGAGGATAGGATATAATAGAGGATAGGATAGCATAGAGGACAGGATAGGATAGAGGATAGGATAGGATAGAGGAAAGGATAGGATAGAGGATAGGATAGGATAGAGGATAGGATAGGATAGAGGATAGGATAGGATAGAGGATAGGATAGGATAGAGGATAGGGTAGGATAGAGGATAGGAAAGGATAGAGGATATAATAGGATAGAAGATAGGATAGGATAGAGAATCGGATAGAGGATAGGATAGGATAGAGGATAGGATAGGATAGAGGCTAGGATACGATAGAGGATAGGATAGATGATAGGATAGGATAGAGGATCTGATAGAGGATAGGATGGGATAGAGGATAGGATAGGGAAAGGATAGGATAGGATAGAGGATAGTATAGGATAGGATAGAGGATAGGATAGAGGATAGGATAGAGGATAGGATAGCGGATAGGATATAGGATAGGATAGAGGATAGGGTAGGATAGAGGATAGGATAGAGGATAGGGTAGGATAGAGGATAGGATAGAGGATAGGATAGCGGATAGCATAGAGGATAGGATAGAGGATAGGATAGAGGATAGGATAGAATAGAGTATAGGATAATATAGAGGATAGGATAGGATAGAGGATAGGATAGGATAGAGGATATAATAGGATTGAGGAAAGGATAGGATAGAGGATAGGATAGGATAGAGGATAGGATACAGGATTGGATATGATAGAGGATAGGATAGAGGATAGGATAGAGGATTGGATAGGATAGAGGATAGGATAGAGGATTGGATAGGATAGAGTATATTATATAATAGAAGATAGGATAGGATAGAGGATAGGATAGGATAGAGTACAGGATACGATGCAGGATAGGACAGGATAGAAAATAGGATAGGACAGAGGATAGTATAGGATAGAGTATAGGATAGGATAGAGGATAGGATAGAGGATAGGATACAGGATAGGATAGGATAGAGGATTGGATAGGATAGGGGATAGGATAGGATAGAGGATAGGATAGGAAAGAGGATAGGATAGGATAGAGGATAGTATAGAGGAAAGGATAGGAAAGTGGATAGGATAGGATAGAGGATAGGATAGAGGATAGGATACAGGATAGGATAGGATAGAGGATAGGATACAATAGGGGATAGGATAGGATAGAGGATAGGATAGGAAAGAGGATAGGATAGGATAGAGGATAGGACAGGATAGAGGATAGGATAGGATAGAGGATAGGATAGGATAGAGGATAGGATAGGATAGAGGATAGGATATGATAGAGGATCGGATAGAGGATAGTATAGGATAGAGGATAGGATAGGATAGAGGATAGGATAGAGGATTGGATAGGATAGAGGATAGGATAGAGGATTGGATAGGATAGAGTATATTATATAATAGAAGATAGGATAGGATAGGATAGAGTACAGGATACGATGCAGGATAGGATAGGATAGAAAATAGGATAGGACAGAGGATAGTATAGGATAGAGTATAGGATAGGATAGAGGATATGATAGAGGATAGGATACAGGATAGGATAGGATAGAGGATTGGATAGGATAGGGGATAGGATAGGATAGAGGATAGGATAGGAAAGAGGATAGGATAGGATAGAGGATAGGATAGGATAGAGGATAGGATAGGATAGAGGATAACATAGGATTGAGGATAGGATAGAGGATAGTATAGGATAGAGGATAGGATAGGATAGAGGATCAGATAGAGGATAGGATAGGATAGAGGATGGTATAGAGGATAGGATAGATGATAGGATAGGATAGAGGATCTGATAGAGGATAGGATGGGATAGAGGATAGGATAGGGAAAGGATAGGATAGGATAGGGGATAGTATAGGATAGGATAGAGGATAGGATAGAGGATAGGATAGAGGATAGGATAGCGGATAGGATATAGGATAGGATAGAGGATAGGGTAGGATAGTGGATAGGATAGAGGATAGGGTAGGATAGAGGATAGGATAGAGGATAGGATAGCGGATAGCATAGAGGATAGGATAGAGGATAGGATAGAGGATAGAGGATCGGATAGAGGATAGGATAGGATAGAGGATAGGATAGAGGATAGGATAGGATAGAAGATCGGATTGAGGATAGGATATGATAGAGGATAGGATAGGATAGAGGATAGGATAGGATAGAGGATACGATATTATGGGCTATATGGCAGGATGGAGGACACGATAGGATAGAGGAAAGGATAGGAAAGTGGGTAGGATAGGATGGATGATAGGATAGAGGATAGGATAGAGGATTGGATAGGATAGAGGATATTATAGGATAGAGAATAGGATAGGATAGAGGATAGGATAGGATAGAGGATAGGGCAGAGGATAGGGTAGAGGATAGGATAGTTGATAGGATAGAGGATAGGATAGAGGATAGGATAGAATAGAGTATAGGATAATATAGAGGATAGGATAGGATAGAGGATAGGATAGGATAGAGGATATAATAGGATTGAGGAAAGGATAGGATAGAGGATAGGATAGGATAGAGGATAGGATACAGGATTGGATATGATAGAGGATAGGATAGAGGATAGGATAGAGGATTGGATAGGATAGAGGATAGGATAGAGGATTGGATAGGATAGAGTATATTATATAATAGAAGATAGGATAGGATAGAGGATAGGATAGGATAGAGTACAGGATACGATGCAGGATAGGACAGGATAGAAAATAGGATAGGACAGAGGATAGTATAGGATAGAGTATAGGATAGGATAGAGGATAGGATAGAGGATAGGATACAGGATAGGATAGGATAGAGGATTGGATAGGATAGGGGATAGGATAGGATAGAGGATAGGATAGGAAAGAGGATAGGATAGGATAGAGGATAGGATAGGATAGAGGATAGGATAGGATAGAGGATAGGATAGGATAGAGGATAGGATAGGATAGAGGATAGGATAGGATAGAGGATATAATAGGATAGAAGATAGGATAGGATAGAGAATCGGATAGAGGATAGGATAGGATAGAGGATAGGATAGGATAGAGGCTAGGATACGATAGAGGATAGGATAGATGATAGGATAGGATAGAGGATCTGATAGAGGATAGGATGGGATAGAGGATAGGATAGGATAGAGGATAGGATATAATAAAGGATAGGATAGCATAGAGGACAGGATAGGATAGAGGATAGGATAGGATAGAGGAAAGGATAGGATAGAGGATAGGATAGGATAGAGGATAGGATAGGATAGAGGATAGTATAGGATAGAGGATAGGATAGAATAGAGGATAGGATAGGATGGAGGAGAGGATAGGATAGAAAATAGGATAGTACAGAGGATAGTATAGGATAGAGTATAGGATAGGATACAGGATAGGATAGGGTAGAAGATAGGATAGAGGATATGATAGAGGATAGGATAGAGGATAGGATAGAGGATAGGATAGAATAGAGGATAGGATAGGATAGGATAGGATAGAGGATAGGATAGGATAGAGGATAGTATAGGATAGAGGATAGGATAGAATAGAGGATAGGATAGGGAAAGGATAGGATAGGATAGAGGATAGTATAGGATAGGATAGAGGATAGGATAGAGGATAGGATAGAGGATAGGATATAGGATAGGATAGAGGATAGGGTAGGATAGAGGATAGGATAGAGGATAGGATAGCGGATAGCATAGAGGATAGGATAGAGGATAGGATAGAGGATAGAGGATCGGATAGAGGATAGGATAGGATAGAGGATAGGATAGAGGATAGGATAGAGGATAGGATAGGATAGAAGATCGGATAGAGGATAGGATAGGATAGAGGATAGGATAGGATAGAGGATAGGATAGGATAGAGGATACGATATTATGGGCTATATGGCAGGATGGAGGACACGATAGGATAGAGGAAAGGATAGGAAAGTGGGTAGGATAGGATGGATGATAGGATAGAGGATAGGATAGAGGATAGGATAGGATAGAGGATAGGGCAGAGGATAGGGTAGAGGATAGGATAGTTGATAGGATAGAGGATAGGATAGAGGATAGGATAGAATAGAGTATAGGATAATATAGAGGATAGGATAGGATAGAGGATAGGATAGGATAGAGGATATAATAGGATTGAGGAAAGGATAGGATAGAGGATAGGATAGGATAGAGGATAGGATACAGGATTGGATATGATAGAGGATAGGATAGAGGATAGGATAGAGGATTGGATAGGATAGAGGATAGGATAGAGGATTGGATAGGATAGAGTATATTATATAATAGAAGATAGGATAGGATAGAGGATAGGATAGGATAGAGTACAGGATACGATGCAGGATAGGACAGCATAGAAAATAGGATAGGACAGAGGATAGTATAGGATAGAGTATAGGATAGGATAGAGGATAGGATAGAGGATAGGGTACAGGATAGGATAGGATAGAGGATTGGATAGGATAGGGGATAGGATAGGATAGAGGATAGGATAGGAAAGAGGATAGGATAGGATAGAGGAGAGGATAGGATAGAGGATAGGATAGGATAGAGGATAGGATAGGATTGAGGATAGGATAGAGGATAGGATAGGATAGAGGATCAGATAGAGGATAGGATAGGATAGAGGATGGTATAGAGGATAGGATAGATGATAGGATAAGATAGAGGATCTGATAGAGGATAGGATAGGATAGAGGATCGGATAGAGGATAGGATAGGATTGAGAATAGGATAGAGGATAGGATAGGATAGAGGATCAGATAGAGGATAGGATAGGATAGGATAGAGGATAGGATAGGATAGAGGATAGGATAGGATAGAGGATAGGATAGGATAGAGGATAGGATAGGATAGAGGATAGGATAGGATAGAGGATAGGATAGGATAGAGGATAGGATAGGATAGAGGATAGGATAGGATAGAGGATAGGATAGGATAGAGGATAGGATAGGATAGAGGATAGGATAGGATAGAGGATAGGATAGGATAGAGGATAGGATAGGATAGAGGATAGGATAGGATAGAGGATAGGATAGGATAGAGGATAGGATAGGATAGAGGATAGGATAGGATAGAGGATAGGATAGGATAGAGGATAGGATAGGATAGAGGATAGGATAGGATAGAGGATAGGATAGGATAGAGGATAGGATAGGATAGAGGATAGGATAGGATAGAGGATAGGATAGGATAGAGGATAGGATAGGATAGAGGATAGGATAGGATAGAGGATAGGATAGGATAGAGGATAGGATAGGATAGAGGATAGGATAGGATAGAGGATAGGATAGGATAGAGGATAGGATAGGATAGAGGATCTGATAGAGGATAGGATAGGATAGAGGATCGGATAGGATAGAGGATACGATACAGGATTGGATATGATAGAGGATCGGATAGAGGATAGTATAGGATAGAGGATAGGATAGGATAGAGGAGAGGATAGGATAGAGGATAGGATAGGATAGAGGATAGGATAGGATTGAGGATAGGATAGAGGATAGGATAGGATAGAGGATCAGATAGAGGATAGGATAGGATAGAGGATGGTATAGAGGATAGGATAGATGATAGGATAAGATAGAGGATCTGATAGAGGATAGGATAGGATAGAGGATCGGATAGAGGATAGGATAGGATTGAGAATAGGATAGAGGATAGGATAGGATAGAGGATCAGATAGAGGATAGGATAGGATAGAGGATAGGATAGGATAGAGGATAGGATAGGATAGAGGATAGGATAGGATAGAGGATAGGATAGGATAGAGGATAGGATAGGATAGAGGATAGGATAGGATAGAGGATAGGATAGGATAGAGGATAGGATAGGATAGAGGATAGGATAGGATAGAGGATAGGATAGGATAGAGGATAGGATAGGATAGAGGATAGGATAGGATAGAGGATAGGATAGGATAGAGGATAGGATAGGATAGAGGATAGGATAGGATAGAGGATAGGATAGGATAGAGGATAGGATAGGATAGAGGATAGGATAGGATAGAGGATAGGATAGGATAGAGGATAGGATAGGATAGAGGATAGGATAGGATAGAGGATAGGATAGGATAGAGGATAGGATAGGATAGAGGATAGGATAGGATAGAGGATAGGATAGGATAGAGGATAGGATAGGATAGAGGATAGGATAGGATAGAGGATAGGATAGGATAGAGGATAGGATAGGATAGAGGATAGGATAGGATAGAGGATCTGATAGAGGATAGGATAGGATAGAGGATCGGATAGGATAGAGGATACGATACAGGATTGGATATGATAGAGGATCGGATAGAGGATAGTATAGGATAGAGGATAGGATAGGATAGAGGATAGGATAGAGGATTGGATAGGATAGAGTATATTATATAATAGAAGATAGGATAGGATAGAGGATAGGATAGGATAGAGTACAGGATACGATGCAGGATAGGTTAGGATAGAAAATAGGATAGGACAGAGGATAGTATAGGATAGAGTATAGGATAGGATAGAGGATAGGATAGAGGATAGGATACAGGATAGGATAGGATAGAGGATAGGATAGGATAGGGGATAGGATAGGATAGAGGATAGGATAGGAAAGAGGATGGGATAGGATAGAGGATAGGATAGGATAGAGGATAGGATAGGATAGAGGATAGGATATGATAGAGGATCGGATAGAGGATAGTATAGGATAGAGTATAGGATAGGATAGAGGATATGATAGAGGATCGGATAGAGGATAGTATAGGATAGAGTATAGGATAGGATAGAGGATAGGATAGAGGATAGGATACAGGATAGGATATGATAGAGGATAGGATAGGATAGAGGATAGGATAGGAAAGAGGATAGGATAGGATAGAGGATAGGATAGGATAGAGGATAGGATAGAGGAAAGGATAGGAAAGTGGATAGGATAGGATAGAGGATAGGATAGAGGATAGGATACAGGATAGGATAGGATAGAGGATAGGATACAATAGGGGATAGGATAGGATAGAGGATAGGATAGGAAAGAGGATAGGATAGGATAGAGGATAGGATAGGATAGAGGATAGGATAGGATAGAGGATAGGATAGGATAGAGGATAGGATAGGATAGAGGATAGGATATGATAGAGGATCGGATAGAGGATAGTATAGGATAGAGGATAGGATAGGATAGAGGATAGGATAGAGGATTGGATAGGATAGAGGATAGGATAGAGGATTGGATAGGATAGAGTATATTATATAATAGAAGATAGGATAGGATAGAGGATAGGATAGGATAGAGTACAGGATACGATGCAGGATAGGATAGGATAGAAAATAGGATAGGACAGAGGATAGTATAGGATAGAGTATAGGATAGGATAGAGGATATGATAGAGGATAGGATACAGGATAGGATAGGATAGAGGATTGGATAGGATAGGGGATAGGATAGGATAGAGGATAGGATAGGAAAGAGATAGGATAGGATAGAGGATAGGATAGGATAGAGGATAGGATAGGATAGAGGATAACATAGGATTGAGGATAGGATAGAGGATAGGATAGGATAGAGGATAGGATAGGATAGAGGATCAGATAGAGGATAGGATAGGATAGAGGATGGTATAGAGGATAGGATAGATGATAGGATAGGATAGAGGATCTGATAGAGGATAGGATAGGATAGAGGATCGGATAGAGGATAGGATAGGATTGAGGATAGGATAGAGGATAGGATAGGATAGAGGATCAGATAGAGGATAGGATAGGATAGAGGATAGGATAGGATAGAGGATAGGATAGGATAGAGGATAGGATAGGATAGAGGATAGGATAGAGGATAGGATAGGATAGAGGATAGGATAGGATAGAGGATAGGATAGGATAGAGGATAGGATAGGATAGAGGATAGGATAGGATAGAGGATAGGATAGGATAGAGGATAGGATAGGATAGAGGATAGGATAGGATAGAGGATAGGATAGGATAGAGGATAGGATAGGATAGAGGATAGGATAGGATAGAGGATCTGATAGAGGATAGGATAGGATAGAGGATCGGATAGGATAGAGGATACGATACAGGATAGGATATGATAGAGGATCGGATAGAGGATAGTATAGGATAGAGGATAGGATAGTATAGGATAGAGGATAGGATAGGATAGAGGATAGGATAGAGGATTGGATAGGATAGAGTATATTATATAATAGAAGATAGGATAGGATAGAGGATAGGATAGGATAGAGTACAGGATACGATGCAGGATAGGATAGGATAGAAAATAGGATAGGACAGAGGATAGTATAGGATAGAGTATAGGATAGGATAGAGGATAGGATAGAGGATAGGATACAGGATAGGATAGGATAGAGGATAGGATAGGATAGGGGATAGGATAGGATAGAGGATAGGATAGGAAAGAGGATAGGATAGGATAGAGGATAGGATAGGATAGAGGATAGGATAGGATAGAGGATAGGATATGATAGAGGATCGGATAGAGGATAGTATAGGATAGAGTATAGGATAGGATAGAGGATAGGATGGAGGATAGGATACAGGATAGGATATGATAGAGGATAGGATAGGATAGAGGATAGGATAGGATAGAGGATAGGATAGGATAGAGGATAGGATAGGATAGAGTACAGGATACGATGCAGGATAGGATAGGATAGAAAATAGGATAGGACAGAGGATAGTATAGGATAGAGTATAGGATAGGATAGAGGATATGATAGAGGATAGGATACAGGATAGGATAGGATAGAGGATTGGATAGGATAGGGGATAGGATAGGATAGAGGATAGGATAGGAAAGAGGATAGGATAGGATAGAGGATAGGATAGGATAGAGGATAGGATAGGATAGAGGATAACATAGGATTGAGGATAGGATAGAGGATAGGATAGGATAGAGGATAGGATAGGATAGAGGATCAGATAGAGGATAGGATAGGATAGAGGATGGTATAGAGGATAGGATAGATGATAGGATAGGATAGAGGATCTGATAGAGGATAGGATAGGATAGAGGATCGGATAGAGGATAGGATAGGATTGAGGATAGGATAGAGGATAGGATAGGATAGAGGATCAGATAGAGGATAGGATAGGATAGAGGATAGGATAGGATAGAGGATAGGATAGGATAGAGGATAGGATAGAGGATAGGATAGGATAGAGGATAGGATAGGATAGAGGATAGGATAGGATAGAGGATAGGATAGGATAGAGGATAGGATAGGATAGAGGATAGGATAGGATAGAGGATAGGATAGGATAGAGGATAGGATAGGATAGAGGATAGGATAGGATAGAGGATAGGATAGGATAGAGGATCTGATAGAGGATAGGATAGGATAGAGGATCGGATAGGATAGAGGATACGATACAGGATAGGATATGATAGAGGATCGGATAGAGGATAGTATAGGATAGAGGATAGGATAGTATAGGATAGAGGATAGGATAGGATAGAGGATAGGATAGAGGATTGGATAGGATAGAGTATATTATATAATAGAAGATAGGATAGGATAGAGGATAGGATAGGATAGAGTACAGGATACGATGCAGGATAGGATAGGATAGAAAATAGGATAGGACAGAGGATAGTATAGGATAGAGTATAGGATAGGATAGAGGATAGGATAGAGGATAGGATACAGGATAGGATAGGATAGAGGATAGGATAGGATAGGGGATAGGATAGGATAGAGGATAGGATAGGAAAGAGGATAGGATAGGATAGAGGATAGGATAGGATAGAGGATAGGATAGGATAGAGGATAGGATATGATAGAGGATCGCATAGAGGATAGTATAGGATAGAGTATAGGATAGGATAGAGGATAGGATGGAGGATAGGATACAGGATAGGATATGATAGAGGATAATATAGGATAGAGGATAGGATAGGATAGAGGATAGGATAGGATAGAGGATAGGATATGATAGAGGATCGGATAGAGGATAGTATAGGATAGAGGATAGGATAGGATAGAGGATAGGATAGAGGATTGGATAGGATAGAGGATAGGATAGAGGATTGGATAGGATAGAGTATATTATATAATAGAAGATAGGATAGGATAGAGGATAGGATAGGATAGAGTACAGGATACGATGCAGGATAGGATAGGATAGAGTACAGGATACGATGCAGGATAGGATAGGATAGAAAATAGGATAGGACAGAGGATAGTATAGGATAGAGTATAGGATAGGATAGAGGATAGGATAGAGGATAGGATACAGGATAGGATAGGATAGAGGATAGGATAGGATAGAGGATAGGATAGGAAAGAGGATAGGATAGGATAGAGGATAGGATAGGATAGAGGATAGGATAGAGGAAAGGATAGGAAAGTGGATAGGATAGGATAGAGGATAGGATAGAGGATAGGATACAGGATAGGATAGGATAGAGGATAGGATACAATAGGGGATAGGATAGGATAGAGGATAGGATAGGAAAGAGGATAGGATAGGATAGAGGATAGGATAGGATAGAGGATAGGATAGGATAGAGGATGGTATAGAGGATAGGATAGATGATAGGATAGGATAGAGGATCTGATAGAGGATAGGATAGGATAGAGGATCGGATAGAGGATAGGATAGGATTGAGGATAGGAAAGTGGATAGGATAGGATAGAGGATAGGATAGAGGATAGGATACAGGATAGGATAGGATAGAGGATAGGATAGGATAGGGGATAGGATAGGATAGAGGATAGGATAGGAAAGAGGATAGGATAGGATAGAGGATAGGATAGGATAGAGGATAGTATAGGATGGAAGATAGGATAGGATAGAGGATAGGACAGGATGGAGGATAGGATAGGATAGAGGATAGGATAGGATAGAGGATAGGATATTATAGAGGATAGGATAGGATAGAGGATAGGATAGGATACAGGATAGGATAGGATAGAGAATCGGATAGAGGATAGGATAGGATAGAGGATAGGATAGGATAGAGGATAGGATAGGATAGAGGATAGGTTCGGATAGAGGATAGGATAGGATAGAGGAAAGGATAGGATAGAGCATAGGATACGATAGAGGATAGGATAGAGGATAGGATAGGATAGAGGATAGGATAGGATAGAGGATAGTATAGGATAGAGGATAGGATAGAATAGAGGATAGGATAGGTTGGAGGATAGGATAGGATGGAGGATAGGATAGGATAGAGGATAGGATATTATAGAGGATAGGATAGGATAGAGGATACGATATTATGGGCTATATGGCAGGATGGAGGACACGATAGGATAGAGGAAAGGATAGGAAAGTGGATAGGATAGGATGGATGATAGGATAGAGGATAGGATAGAGGATTGGATACGATAGAGGATATTATAGGATAGAGAATAGGATAGGATAGAGGATAGGATAGGATAGAGGATAGGGCAGAGGATAGGGTAGAGGATAGGATAGTTGATAGGATAGAGGATAGGATAGAGGATAGGATAGAATAGAGTATAGGATAATATAGAGGATAGGATAGGATAGAGGATAGGATAGGATAGAGGATATAATAGGATTGAGGAAAGGATAGGATAGAGGATAGGATATCATAGAGGATAGGATAGGATAGAGGATAGGATAGGTTAGAGGATAGGATAGGATAGAGGATAGGATAGGATAGAGGATAGGATATGATAGAGGATCGGATAGAGGATAGTATAGGATAGAGGATAGGATAGGATAGAGGATAGGATAGAGGATTGGATAGGATAGAGTATATTATATAATAGAAGATAGGATAGGATAGAGGATAGGATAGGATAGAGTACAGGATACGATGCAGGATAGGATAGGATAGAAAATAGGATAGGACAGAGGATAGTATAGGATAGAGTATAGGATAGGATAGAGGATAGGATAGAGGATAGGATACAGGATAGGATAGGATAGAGGATAGGATAGGATAGGGGATAGGATAGGATAGAGGATAGGATAGGAAAGAGGATATGATAGGATAGAGGATAGGATAGGATAGAGGATAGGATAGGATAGAGGATAGGATATGATAGAGGATCGGATAGAGGATAGTATAGGATAGAGTATAGGATAGGATAGAGGATAGAATAGAGGATAGGATACAGGATAGGATATGATAGAGGATAGGATAGGATAGAGGATAGGATAGGAAAGAGGATAGGATAGGATAGAGGATAGGATAGGATAGAGGATAGGATAGAGGAAAGGATAGGAAAGTGGATAGGATAGGATAGAGGATAGGATAGAGGATAGGATACAGGATAGGATAGGATAGAGGATAGGATAGGATAGGGGATAGGATAGGATAGAGGATAGGATAGGAAAGAGGATAGGATAGGATAGAGGATAGGATAGGATAGAGGATAGGATAGGATACCGGATAGGATATGATAGAGGATCGGATAGAGGATAGTATAGGATACAGGATAGGATAGGATAGAGGATAGGATAGAGGATTGGATAGGATAGAGTATATTATATAATAGAAGATAGGATAGGATAGAGGATAGGATAGGATAGAGTACAGGATACGATGCAGGATAGGATAGGATAGAAAATAGGATAGGACAGAGGATAGTATAGGATAGAGTATAGGATAGGATAGAGGATAGGATAGAGGATAGGATACTGGATAGGATAGGATAGAGGATAGGATAGGATAGGGGATAGGATAGGATAGAGGATAGGATAGGAAAGAGGATAGGATAGGATAGAGGATAGGATAGGATAGAGGATAGGATAGGATAGAGGATAGGATAGGATTGAGGATAGGATAGAGGATAGGATAGGATAGAGGATCAGATAGAGGATAGGATAGGATAGAGGATGGTATAGAGGATAGGATAGATGATAGGATAGGATAGAGGAACTGATAGAGGATAGGATAGGATAGAGGATCGGAAAGAGGATAGGATAGGATTGAGGATAGGATAGAGGATAGGATAGGATAGAGGATCAGATAGAGGATAGGATAGGATAGAGGATCTGATAGAGGATAGGATAGAATAGAGGATCGGATAGGATAGAGGATACGATACAGGATTGAATATGATAGAGGATAGGATAGAGGATAGGATATCATAGAGGATAGGATAGGATAGAGCATAGGATAGGTTAGAGGATAGGATAGGATAGAGGATAGGATAGGATACAGGATAGGATATGATAGAGGATCGGATAGAGGATAGTATAGGATAGAGGATAGGATAGGATAGAGGATAGTATAGGATAGAGGATAGGATAGGATAGAGGATAGGATAGAGGATTGGATAGGATAGAGTATATTATATAATAGAAGATAGGATAGGATAGAGGATAGGATAGGATAGAGTACAGGATGCGATGCAGGATAGGATAGGATAGAAAATAGGATAGGACAGAGGATAGTATAGGATAGAGTATAGGATAGGATAGAGGATAGGATACTGGATAGGATAGGATAGAGGATAGGATAGGATAGGGGATAGGATAGGATAGAGGATAGGATAGGAAAGAGGATAGGATAGGATAGAGGATCAGATAGAGGATAGGATAGGATAGAGGATGGTATAGAGGATAGGATAGATGATAGGATAGGATAGAGGAACTGATAGAGGATAGGATAGGATAGAGGATCGGATAGAGGATAGGATAGGATTGAGGATAGGATAGAGGATAGGATAGGATAGAGGATCAGATAGAGGATAGGATAGGATAGAGGATCTGATAGAGGATAGGATAGAATAGAGGATCGGATAGGATAGAGGATACGATACAGGATTGAATATGATAGAGGATAGGATAGAGGATAGGATATCATAGAGGATAGGATAGGATAGAGCATAGGATAGGTTAGAGGATAGGATAGGATAGAGGATAGGTTAGGATACAGGACAGGATATGATAGAGGATCGGATAGAGGATAGTATAGGATAGAGGATAGGATAGGATAGAGGATAGTATAGGATAGAGGATAGGATAGGATAGAGGATAGGATAGAGGATTGGATAGGATAGAGCATATTATATAATAGAAGATAGGATAGGATAGAGGATAGGATAGGATAGAGTACAGGATACGATGCAGGATAGGATAGGATAGAAAATAGGATAGGACAGAGGATAGTATAGGATAGAGTATAGGATAGGATAGAGGATAGGATAGAGGATAGGATACTGGATAGGATAGGATAGAGGATAGGATAGGATAGGGGATAGGATAGGATAGAGGATAGGATAGGAAAGAGGATAGGATAGGATATAGGATAGGATAGGATAGAGGATAGGATAGGATAGAGGATAGGATAGGATTGAGGATAGGATAGAGGATAGGATAGGATAGAGGATCAGATAGAGGATAGGATAGGATAGAGGATGGTATAGAGGATAGGATAGATGATAGGATAGGATAGAGGAACTGATAGAGGATAGGATAGGATAGAGGATCGGATAGAGGATAGGATAGGATTGAGGATAGGATAGAGGATAGGATAGGATAGAGGATCAGATAGAGGATAGTATAGGATAGAGGATAGGATAGGATATAGGATCTGATAGAGGATAGGATAGGATAGAGGATCGGATAGGATAGAGGATACGATACAGGATTGAATACGATAGAGGATAGGATAGAGGATAGGATATCATAGAGGATAGGATAGGATAGAGCATAGGATAGGTTAGAGGATAGGATAGGATAGAGGATAGGATAGGATACAGGATAGGATATGATAGAGGATCGGATAGAGGATAGTATAGGATAGAGGATAGGATAGGATAGAGGATAGTATAGGATAGAGGATAGGATAGGATAGAGGATAGGATAGAGGATTGGATAGGATAGAGTATATTATATAATAGAAGATAGGATAGGATAGAGGATAGGATAGGATAGAGTACAGGATACGATGCAGGATAGGATAGGATAGAAAATAGGATAGGACAGAGGATAGTATAGGATAGAGTATAGGATAGGATAGAGGATAGGATAGAGGATAGGATAGAGGATAGGATACAGGATAGGATAGGATAGAGGATAGGATATGATAGAGGATAGGATAGGATAGAGGATAGGATAGGAAAGAGGATAGGATAGGATAGAGGATAGGATAGGATAGAGGATAGGATAGAGGAAAGGATAGGAAAGTGGATAGGATAGGATGGATGATAGGATAGGATAGAGGATAGGACAGGATGGAGGATAGGATAGGATAGAGGATAGGATAGGATAGAGGATAGGATATTATAGAGGATAGGATAGGATAGATGATAGGATAGGATACAGGATAGGATATGATAGAGAATCGGATAGAGGATAGGATAGGATAGAGGATAGGATAGAGGATAGGATAGAGGATAGGATAGGATAGAGGATAGGATAGGATAGAGGAAAGGATAGGATAGAGGATAGGTTCGGATAGAGGATAGGATAGGATAGAGGAAAGGATAGGATACAGGATAGGATACGATAGAGGATAGGATAGAGGATAGGATAGGATAGAGGATAGGATAGGATAGAGGATAGTATAGGATAGAGGATAGGATAGAATAGAGGATAGGATAGGTTGGAGGATAGGATAGGATAGAGGATAGGATAGGATAGAGGATAGGATATTATAGAGGATAGGATAGGATAGATGATAGGATAGGATACAGGATAGGATATGATAGAGAATCGGATAGAGGATAGGATAGGATAGAGGATAGGATAGAGGATAGGATAGAGGATAGGATAGGATAGAGGATAGGATATCATAGAGGATAGGATAGGATAGAGCATAGGATAGGTTAGAGGATAGGATAGGATAGAGGATAGGATAGGATACAGGATAGGATATGATAGAGGATCGGATAGAGGATAGTATAGGATAGAGGATAGGATAGGATAGAGGATAGTATAGGATAGAGGATAGGATAGGATAGAGGATAGGATAGAGGATTGGATAGGATAGAGTATATTATATAATAGAAGATAGGATAGGATAGAGGATAGGATAGGATAGAGTACAGGATGCGATGCAGGATAGGATAGGATAGAAAATAGGATAGGACAGAGGATAGTATAGGATAGAGTATAGGATAGGATAGAGGATAGGATACTGGATAGGATAGGATAGAGGATAGGATAGGATAGGGGATAGGATAGGATAGAGGATAGGATAGGAAAGAGGATAGGATAGGATAGAGGATCAGATAGAGGATAGGATAGGATAGAGGATGGTATAGAGGATAGGATAGATGATAGGATAGGATAGAGGAACTGATAGAGGATAGGATAGGATAGAGGATCGGATAGAGGATAGGATAGGATTGAGGATAGGATAGAGGATAGGATAGGATAGAGGATCAGATAGAGGATAGGATAGGATAGAGGATCTGATAGAGGATAGGATAGAATAGAGGATCGGATAGGATAGAGGATACGATACAGGATTGAATATGATAGAGGATAGGATAGAGGATAGGATATCATAGAGGATAGGATAGGATAGAGCATAGGATAGGTTAGAGGATAGGATAGGATAGAGGATAGGATATGATAGAGGATCGGATAGAGGATAGTATAGGATAGAGTATAGGATAGGATAGAGGATAGAATAGAGGATAGGATACAGGATAGGATATGATAGAGGATAGGATAGGATAGAGGATAGGATAGGAAAGAGGATAGGATAGGATAGAGGATAGGATAGGATAGAGGATAGGATAGAGGAAAGGATAGGAAAGTGGATAGGATAGGATAGAGGATAGGATAGAGGATAGGATACAGGATAGGATAGGATAGAGGATAGGATAGGATAGGGGATAGGATAGGATAGAGGATAGGATAGGAAAGAGGATAGGATAGGATAGAGGATAGGATAGGATAGAGGATAGGATAGGATACCGGATAGGATATGATAGAGGATCGGATAGAGGATAGTATAGGATACAGGATAGGATAGGATAGAGGATAGGATAGAGGATTGGATAGGATAGAGTATATTATATAATAGAAGATAGGATAGGATAGAGGATAGGATAGGATAGAGTACAGGATACGATGCAGGATAGGATAGGATAGAAAATAGGATAGGACAGAGGATAGTATAGGATAGAGTATAGGATAGGATAGAGGATAGGATAGAGGATAGGATACTGGATAGGATAGGATAGAGGATAGGATAGGATAGGGGATAGGATAGGATAGAGGATAGGATAGGAAAGAGGATAGGATAGGATAGAGGATAGGATAGGATAGAGGATAGGATAGGATAGAGGATAGGATAGGATTGAGGATAGGATAGAGGATAGGATAGGATAGAGGATCAGATAGAGGATAGGATAGGATAGAGGATGGTATAGAGGATAGGATAGATGATAGGATAGGATAGAGGAACTGATAGAGGATAGGATAGGATAGAGGATCGGAAAGAGGATAGGATAGGATTGAGGATAGGATAGAGGATAGGATAGGATAGAGGATCAGATAGAGGATAGGATAGGATAGAGGATCTGATAGAGGATAGGATAGAATAGAGGATCGGATAGGATAGAGGATACGATACAGGATTGAATATGATAGAGGATAGGATAGAGGATAGGATATCATAGAGGATAGGATAGGATAGAGCATAGGATAGGTTAGAGGATAGGATAGGATAGAGGATAGGATAGGATACAGGATAGGATATGATAGAGGATCGGATAGAGGATAGTATAGGATAGAGGATAGGATAGGATAGAGGATAGTATAGGATAGAGGATAGGATAGGATAGAGGATAGGATAGAGGATTGGATAGGATAGAGTATATTATATAATAGAAGATAGGATAGGATAGAGGATAGGATAGGATAGAGTACAGGATGCGATGCAGGATAGGATAGGATAGAAAATAGGATAGGACAGAGGATAGTATAGGATAGAGTATAGGATAGGATAGAGGATAGGATACTGGATAGGATAGGATAGAGGATAGGATAGGATAGGGGATAGGATAGGATAGAGGATAGGATAGGAAAGAGGATAGGATAGGATAGAGGATCAGATAGAGGATAGGATAGGATAGAGGATGGTATAGAGGATAGGATAGATGATAGGATAGGATAGAGGAACTGATAGAGGATAGGATAGGATAGAGGATCGGATAGAGGATAGGATAGGATTGAGGATAGGATAGAGGATAGGATAGGATAGAGGATCAGATAGAGGATAGGATAGGATAGAGGATCTGATAGAGGATAGGATAGAATAGAGGATCGGATAGGATAGAGGATACGATACAGGATTGAATATGATAGAGGATAGGATAGAGGATAGGATATCATAGAGGATAGGATAGGATAGAGCATAGGATAGGTTAGAGGATAGGATAGGATAGAGGATAGGTTAGGATACAGGACAGGATATGATAGAGGATCGGATAGAGGATAGTATAGGATAGAGGATAGGATAGGATAGAGGATAGTATAGGATAGAGGATAGGATAGGATAGAGGATAGGATAGAGGATTGGATAGGATAGAGCATATTATATAATAGAAGATAGGATAGGATAGAGGATAGGATAGGATAGAGTACAGGATACGATGCAGGATAGGATAGGATAGAAAATAGGATAGGACAGAGGATAGTATAGGATAGAGTATAGGATAGGATAGAGGATAGGATAGAGGATAGGATACTGGATAGGATAGGATAGAGGATAGGATAGGATAGGGGATAGGATAGGATAGAGGATAGGATAGGAAAGAGGATAGGATAGGATATAGGATAGGATAGGATAGAGGATAGGATAGGATAGAGGATAGGATAGGATTGAGGATAGGATAGAGGATAGGATAGGATAGAGGATCAGATAGAGGATAGGATAGGATAGAGGATGGTATAGAGGATAGGATAGATGATAGGATAGGATAGAGGAACTGATAGAGGATAGGATAGGATAGAGGATCGGATAGAGGATAGGATAGGATTGAGGATAGGATAGAGGATAGGATAGGATAGAGGATCAGATAGAGGATAGTATAGGATAGAGGATAGGATAGGATATAGGATCTGATAGAGGATAGGATAGGATAGAGGATCGGATAGGATAGAGGATACGATACAGGATTGAATACGATAGAGGATAGGATAGAGGATAGGATATCATAGAGGATAGGATAGGATAGAGCATAGGATAGGTTAGAGGATAGGATAGGATAGAGGATAGGATAGGATACAGGATAGGATATGATAGAGGATCGGATAGAGGATAGTATAGGATAGAGGATAGGATAGGATAGAGGATAGTATAGGATAGAGGATAGGATAGGATAGAGGATAGGATAGAGGATTGGATAGGATAGAGTATATTATATAATAGAAGATAGGATAGGATAGAGGATAGGATAGGATAGAGTACAGGATACGATGCAGGATAGGATAGGATAGAAAATAGGATAGGACAGAGGATAGTATAGGATAGAGTATAGGATAGGATAGAGGATAGGATAGAGGATAGGATAGAGGATAGGATACAGGATAGGATAGGATAGAGGATAGGATATGATAGAGGATAGGATAGGATAGAGGATAGGATAGGAAAGAGGATAGGATAGGATAGAGGATAGGATAGGATAGAGGATAGGATAGAGGAAAGGATAGGAAAGTGGATAGGATAGGATGGATGATAGGATAGGATAGAGGATAGGACAGGATGGAGGATAGGATAGGATAGAGGATAGGATAGGATAGAGGATAGGATATTATAGAGGATAGGATAGGATAGATGATAGGATAGGATACAGGATAGGATATGATAGAGAATCGGATAGAGGATAGGATAGGATAGAGGATAGGATAGAGGATAGGATAGAGGATAGGATAGGATAGAGGATAGGATAGGATAGAGGAAAGGATAGGATAGAGGATAGGTTCGGATAGAGGATAGGATAGGATAGAGGAAAGGATAGGATACAGGATAGGATACGATAGAGGATAGGATAGAGGATAGGATAGGATAGAGGATAGGATAGGATAGAGGATAGTATAGGATAGAGGATAGGATAGAATAGAGGATAGGATAGGTTGGAGGATAGGATAGGATAGAGGATAGGATAGGATAGAGGATAGGATATTATAGAGGATAGGATAGGATAGATGATAGGATAGGATACAGGATAGGATATGATAGAGAATCGGATAGAGGATAGGATAGGATAGAGGATAGGATAGAGGATAGGATAGAGGATAGGATAGGATAGAGGATAGGATATCATAGAGGATAGGATAGGATAGAGCATAGGATAGGTTAGAGGATAGGATAGGATAGAGGATAGGATAGGATACAGGATAGGATATGATAGAGGATCGGATAGAGGATAGTATAGGATAGAGGATAGGATAGGATAGAGGATAGTATAGGATAGAGGATAGGATAGGATAGAGGATAGGATAGAGGATTGGATAGGATAGAGTATATTATATAATAGAAGATAGGATAGGATAGAGGATAGGATAGGATAGAGTACAGGATGCGATGCAGGATAGGATAGGATAGAAAATAGGATAGGACAGAGGATAGTATAGGATAGAGTATAGGATAGGATAGAGGATAGGATACTGGATAGGATAGGATAGAGGATAGGATAGGATAGGGGATAGGATAGGATAGAGGATAGGATAGGAAAGAGGATAGGATAGGATAGAGGATCAGATAGAGGATAGGATAGGATAGAGGATGGTATAGAGGATAGGATAGATGATAGGATAGGATAGAGGAACTGATAGAGGATAGGATAGGATAGAGGATCGGATAGAGGATAGGATAGGATTGAGGATAGGATAGAGGATAGGATAGGATAGAGGATCAGATAGAGGATAGGATAGGATAGAGGATCTGATAGAGGATAGGATAGAATAGAGGATCGGATAGGATAGAGGATACGATACAGGATTGAATATGATAGAGGATAGGATAGAGGATAGGATATCATAGAGGATAGGATAGGATAGAGCATAGGATAGGTTAGAGGATAGGATAGGATAGAGGATAGGTTAGGATACAGGACAGGATATGATAGAGGATCGGATAGAGGATAGTATAGGATAGAGGATAGGATAGGATAGAGGATAGTATAGGATAGAGGATAGGATAGGATAGAGGATAGGATAGAGGATTGGATAGGATAGAGCATATTATATAATAGAAGATAGGATAGGATAGAGGATAGGATAGGATAGAGTACAGGATACGATGCAGGATAGGATAGGATAGAAAATAGGATAGGACAGAGGATAGTATAGGATAGAGTATAGGATAGGATAGAGGATAGGATAGAGGATAGGATACTGGATAGGATAGGATAGAGGATAGGATAGGATAGGGGATAGGATAGGATAGAGGATAGGATAGGAAAGAGGATAGGATAGGATATAGGATAGGATAGGATAGAGGATAGGATAGGATAGAGGATAGGATAGGATTGAGGATAGGATAGAGGATAGGATAGGATAGAGGATCAGATAGAGGATAGGATAGGATAGAGGATGGTATAGAGGATAGGATAGATGATAGGATAGGATAGAGGAACTGATAGAGGATAGGATAGGATAGAGGATCGGATAGAGGATAGGATAGGATTGAGGATAGGATAGAGGATAGGATAGGATAGAGGATCGGATAGAGGATAGGATAGGATTGAGGATAGGATAGAGGATAGGATAGGATAGAGGATCAGATAGAGGATAGGATAGGATAGAGGATCTGATAGAGGATAGGATAGAATAGAGGATCGGATAGGATAGAGGATACGATACAGGATTGAATATGATAGAGGATAGGATAGAGGATAGGATATCATAGAGGATAGGATAGGATAGAGCATAGGATAGGTTAGAGGATAGGATAGGATAGAGGATAGGTTAGGATACAGGACAGGATATGATAGAGGATCGGATAGAGGATAGTATAGGATAGAGGATAGGATAGGATAGAGGATAGTATAGGATAGAGGATAGGATAGGATAGAGGATAGGATAGAGGATTGGATAGGATAGAGCATATTATATAATAGAAGATAGGATAGGATAGAGGATAGGATAGGATAGAGTACAGGATACGATGCAGGATAGGATAGGATAGAAAATAGGATAGGACAGAGGATAGTATAGGATAGAGTATAGGATAGGATAGAGGATAGGATAGAGGATAGGATACTGGATAGGATAGGATAGAGGATAGGATAGGATAGGGGATAGGATAGGATAGAGGATAGGATAGGAAAGAGGATAGGATAGGATATAGGATAGGATAGGATAGAGGATAGGATAGGATAGAGGATAGGATAGGATTGAGGATAGGATAGAGGATAGGATAGGATAGAGGATCAGATAGAGGATAGGATAGGATAGAGGATGGTATAGAGGATAGGATAGATGATAGGATAGGATAGAGGAACTGATAGAGGATAGGATAGGATAGAGGATCGGATAGAGGATAGGATAGGATTGAGGATAGGATAGAGGATAGGATAGGATAGAGGATCAGATAGAGGATAGTATAGGATAGAGGATAGGATAGGATATAGGATCTGATAGAGGATAGGATAGGATAGAGGATCGGATAGGATAGAGGATACGATACAGGATTGAATACGATAGAGGATAGGATAGAGGATAGGATATCATAGAGGATAGGATAGGATAGAGCATAGGATAGGTTAGAGGATAGGATAGGATAGAGGATAGGATAGGATACAGGATAGGATATGATAGAGGATCGGATAGAGGATAGTATAGGATAGAGGATAAGATAGGATAGAGGATAGTATAGGATAGAGGATAGGATAGGATAGAGGATAGGATAGAGGATTGGATAGGATAGAGTATATTATATAATAGAAGATAGGATAGGATAGAGGATAGGATAGGATAGAGTACAGGATACGATGCAGGATAGGATAGGATAGAAAATAGGATAGGACAGAGGATAGTATAGGATAGAGTATAGGATAGGATAGAGGATAGGATAGAGGATAGGATAGAGGATAGGATACAGGATAGGATAGGATAGAGGATAGGATATGATAGAGGATAGGATAGGATAGAGGATAGGATAGGAAAGAGGATAGGATAGGATAGAGGATAGGATAGGATAGAGGATAGGATAGAGGAAAGGATAGGAAAGTGGATAGGATAGGATGGATGATAGGATAGGATAGAGGATAGGACAGGATGGAGGATAGGATAGGATAGAGGATAGGATAGGATAGAGGATAGGATATTATAGAGGATAGGATAGGATAGATGATAGGATAGGATACAGGATAGGATATGATAGAGAATCGGATAGAGGATAGGATAGGATAGAGGATAGGATAGAGGATAGGATAGAGGATAGGATAGGATAGAGGATAGGATAGGATAGAGGAAAGGATAGGATAGAGGATAGGTTCGGATAGAGGATAGGATAGGATAGAGGAAAGGATAGGATACAGGATAGGATACGATAGAGGATAGGATAGAGGATAGGATAGGATAGAGGATAGGATAGGATAGAGGATAGTATAGGATAGAGGATAGGATAGAATAGAGGATAGGATAGGTTGGAGGATAGGATAGGATAGAGGATAGGATAGGATAGAGGATAGGATATTATAGAGGATAGGATAGGATAGATGATAGGATAGGATACATGATAGGATATGATAGAGAATCGGATAGAGGATAGGATAGGATAGAGGATAGGATAGAGGATAGGATAGAGGATAGGATAGGATAGAGGATAGGATATCATAGAGGATAGGATAGGATAGAGCATAGGATAGGTTAGAGGATAGGATAGGATAGAGGATAGGATAGGATACAGGATAGGATATGATAGAGGATCGGATAGAGGATAGTATAGGATAGAGGATAGGATAGGATAGAGGATAGTATAGGATAGAGGATAGGATAGGATAGAGGATAGGATAGAGGATTGGATAGGATAGAGTATATTATATAATAGAAGATAGGATAGGATAGAGGATAGGATAGGATAGAGTACAGGATACGATGCAGGATAGGATAGGATAGAAAATAGGATAGGACAGAGGATAGTATAGGATAGAGTATAGGATAGGATAGAGGATAGGATAGAGGATAGGATAGAGGATAGGATACAGGATAGGATAGGATAGAGGATAGGATATGATAGAGGATAGGATAGGATAGAGGATAGGATAGGAAAGAGGATAGGATAGGATAGAGGATAGGATAGGATAGAGGATAGGATAGAGGAAAGGATAGGAAAGTGGATAGGATAGGATGGATGATAGGATAGGATAGAGGATAGGACAGGATGGAGGATAGGATAGGATAGAGGATAGGATAGGATAGAGGATAGGATATTATAGAGGATAGGATAGGATAGATGATAGGATAGGATACAGGATAGGATATGATAGAGAATCGGATAGAGGATAGGATAGGATAGAGGATAGGATAGAGGATAGGATAGAGGATAGGATAGGATAGAGGATAGGATAGGATAGAGGAAAGGATAGGATAGAGGATAGGTTCGGATAGAGGATAGGATAGGATAGAGGAAAGGATAGGATACAGGATAGGATACGATAGAGGATAGGATAGAGGATAGGATAGGATAGAGGATAGGATAGGATAGAGGATAGTATAGGATAGAGGATAGGATAGAATAGAGGATAGGATAGGTTGGAGGATAGGATAGGATAGAGGATAGGATAGGATAGAGGATAGGATATTATAGAGGATAGGATAGGATAGAGGATACGATATTATGGGCTATATGGCAGGATGGAGGACACGATAGGATAGAGGAAAGGATAGGAAAGTGGATAGGATAGGATGGATGATAGGACAGAGGATAGGATAGAGGATAGGATAGGATAGAGGATATAATAGGATTGAGGAAAGGATAGGATAGAGGATAGGATATCATAGAGGATAGGATAGGATAGAGGATAGGATAGGTTAGAGGATAGGATAGGATAGAGGATAGGATAGGATAGAGGATAGGATATGATAGAGGATCGGATAGAGGATAGTATAGGATAGAGGATAGGATAGGATAGAGGATAGGATAGGATAGAGGATAGGATAGAGGAAAGGATAGGAAAGTGGATAGGATAGGATGGATGATAGGATAGGATAGAGGATAGGACAGGATGGAGGATAGGATAGGATAGAGGATAGGATAGGATAGAGGATAGGATATTATAGAGGATAGGATAGGATAGAGGATAGGATAGGATACAGGATAGGATATGATAGAGAATCGGATAGAGGATAGGATAGGATAGAGGATAGGATAGAGGATAGGATAGGATAGAGGATAGGATAGGATAGAGGAAAGGATAGGATAGAGGATAGGTTCGGATAGAGGATAGGATAGGATAGAGGAAAGGATAGGATACAGGATAGGATACGATAGAGGATAGGATAGAGGATAGGATAGGATAGAGGATAGGATAGGATAGAGGATAGTATAGGATAGAGGATAGGATAGAATAGAGGATAGGATAGGTTGGAGGATAGGATAGGATAGAGGATAGGATAGGATACAGGATAGGATATTATAGAGGATAGGATAGGATAGAGGTTATTATAGGATAGAGAATAGGATAGGATGGAGGATAGGATAGGATAGAGGTTAGGGCAGAGGATAGGGTAGAGGATAGGATAGTTGATAGGATAGAGGATAGGATAGAGGATAGGATAGGATAGAGGATAGGATCGGAAAGAGGATAGGATAGGATAGAGGATAGGATAGGATAGAGGATAGGATAGGATAGAGGATAGGATATGATAGAGGATCGGATAGAGGATAGTATAGGATAGAGTATAGGATAGGGTAGAGGATAGAATAGAGGATAGGATACAGGATAGGATATGATAGAGGATAGGATAGGATAGAGGATAGGATAGGAAAGAGGATAGGATAGGATAGAGGATAGGATAGGATAGAGGATAGGATAGAGGAAAGGATAGGAAAGTGGATAGGATAGGATAGAGGATAGGATAGAGGATAGGATACAGGATAGGATAGGATAGAGGATAGGATAGGATAGGGGATAGGATAGGATAGAGGATAGGATAGGAAAGAGGATAGGATATTATAGAGGATAGGATAGGATAGAGGATAGTATAGGATGGAAGATAGGATAGGATAGAGGATAGGACAGGATGGAGGATAGGATAGGATAGAGGATAGGATAGGATAGAGGATAGGATATTATAGAGGATAGGATAGGATAGAGGATAGGATAGGATACAGGATAGGATAGGATAGAGAATCGGATAGAGGATAGGATAGGATAGAGGATAGGATAGGATAGAGGATAGGATAGGATAGAGGATAGGTTCGGATAGAGGATAGGATAGGATAGAGGAAAGGATAGGATAGAGGATAGGATACGATAGAGGATACGATAGAGGATAGGATAGGATAGAGGATAGGATAGGATAGAGGATAGTATAGGATAGAGGATAGGATAGAATAGAGGATAGGATAGGTTGGAGGATAGGATAGGATAGAGGATAGGATAGGATAGAGGATAGGATATTATAGAGGATAGGATAGGGTAGAGGATACGATATTATGGGCTATATGGCAGGATGGAGGACACGATAGGATAGAGGAAAGGATAGGAAAGTGGATAGGATAGGATGGATGATAGGATAGAGGATAGGATAGAGGATTGGATACGATAGAGTATATTATAGGATAGAGAATAGGATAGGATAGAGGATAGGATAGGATAGAGGATAGGGCAGAGGATAGGGTAGAGGATAGGATAGTTGATAGGATAGAGGATAGGATAGAGGATAGGATAGAATAGAGTATAGGATAATATAGAGGATAGGATAGGATAGAGGATAGGATAGGATAGAGGATATAATAGGATTGAGGAAAGGATAGGATAGAGGATAGGATATCATAGAGGATAGGATAGGATAGAGGATAGGATAGGTTAGAGGATAGGATAGGATAGAGGATAGGATAGGATAGAGGATAGGATATGATAGAGGATCGGATAGAGGATAGTATAGGATACAGGATAGGATAGGATAGAGGATAGGATAGGATAGATAATAGGATAGGATAGATGATAGGATAGGATAGAGGATAGGATAAGATAGAGGATAGGATAGGATAGATGATATTATAGGAAAGAGGAAAGGATATGATAGAGGATACGATATTGTAGAGGAAAGGATAGGATAGAGGATAGGATAGGATAGAGGATAGGATAGGATAGAGGATAGGATAGGATAGAGGATAGGATAGGATAGAGGATAGGATAGGATAGAGGATAGGATCGTATAGAGGATAGGATAGGGGATTGGATGGAATAAAGGATAGGATACTATAGAGGATAGGATAGAGGATAGGATAGAGGATAGGATAAGATAGAGGATAAGATAGGATAGAGTATAGGATAGGATAGAGGATAGGATATGATAGAGGATAGGATAGGATAGAGGATAGGATAGGATAGATGATAGGATAGGATAGAGGATAGGATAAGATAGAGGATAGGATCGGATAGAGGATAGGATAGGGGATTGGATAGGATAGAGGATAGGATAGGATAGAGGATAGGATACGATAGAGGATACGATAGGATAGGATAGAGGATAGGATAGGATAGAGGATAGGATAGGATAGAGGATAGGATAGGATAGAGGATAGGATAGGATAGGATAGAGGATAGGATAGGATAGAGGATATGATAGGATAGAGGATAGTATAGGATAGAGGATAGGATAGGATAGAGTATAGGATAGGATAGAGGATAGGATAGGATAGAGGATAGGATATGATAGAGGATAGGATATGATAGAGGATAGGATAGGATAGAGGATAGGATAGGATAGATGATAGGATAGGATAGAGGATAGGATAAGATAGAGGATAGGATAGGATAGAGGATAGGATAGGATAGAGGATAGGATAGGATAGAGGATAGGATAGGATAGATGATAGGATAGGATAGAGGATAGGATAAGATAGAGGATAGGATAGGATAGATGATATTATAGGAAAGAGGAAAGGATATGATAGAGGATACGATATTGTAGAGGATAGGATAGGATAGAGGATAGGATAGGATAGAGGATAGGATAGGATAGAGGATAGGATAGGATAGAGGATAGGATAGGATAGAGGATAGGATAGGATAGAGGATAGGATGGGATAGAGGATATAATAGGATAGAGGATAGGATAGGATAGAGGATAGGATAGGATAGAGGATAGGATAGGGTAGAGGATAGGATAGGATAGAGGATAGGATAGGATAGATGATACTATAGGATAGAGGATAGGATAATATAGAGGATAGGTTAGGATAGAGGTTTGGATAGGGGATTGGATAGGATAGAGGATAGGATAGGGTAGAGGATAGGATACGATAGCGGATACGATAGGATAGGATAGAGGATAGGATACGATAGAGGATTGGATAGGATAGAGGATAGGATATGATAGAGGATAGGATATGATAGAGGATAGGATAGGATAGAGGATAGGATAGGATTGATGATAGGATAGGATAGAGGATAGGATAAGATAGAGGATAGGATAGGATAGAGGATAGGATAGGATAGAGGATAGGATCGGATAGAGGATAGGATAGGGGATTGGATAGAATAAAGGATAGGATAGGATAGAGGATAGGATAGGATAGAGGATAGGATAGGATAGATGATAGGATAGGATAGAGGATAGGATAGGATAGGATAGAGGGTAGGATAGGATAGAGGATAGGATAGGATAGAGTATAGGATAGGATAGATGATAGGATATGATAGAGGATAGGATAGGATAGAAGATAGGATAGGATAGATGATAGGATAGGATAGAGGATAGGATAACATAGAGGATAAGATAGGATAGAGGACAGGATAGGATAGAGGATAGGATATGATAGAGGATAGGATAGGATAGAGGATAGGATAGGATAGAGGATAGGATAGGATAGAGGATAGGATAGGATAGAGGATAGGATAGGATAGAGGATACGATAGGATAGGTTAGAGAATAGGATAGGATAGAGGATAGGACAGGACAGAGGATAGGATAGGATAGAGGATAGGATAGGATTGATGATAGGATAGGATAGAGGATAGGATAAGATAGAGGATAGGATAGGATAGAGGATAGGATAGGATAGAGGATAGGATCGGATAGAGGATAGGATAGGGGATTGGATAGAATAAAGGATAGGATAGGATAGAGGATAGGATAGGATAGAGGATAGGATAGGATAGATGATAGGATAGGATAGAGGATAGGATAGGATAGGATAGAGGGTAGGATAGAATAGAGGATAGGATAGGATAGAGTATAGGATAGGATAGATGATAGGATATGATAGAGGATAGGATAGGATAGAAGATAGGATAGGATAGATGATAGGATAGGATAGAGGATAGGATAACATAGAGGATAAGATAGGATAGAGGACAGGATAGGATAGAGGATAGGATATGATAGAGGATAGGATAGGATAGAGGATAGGATAGGATAGAGGATAGGATAGGATAGAGGATAGGATAGGATAGAGGATAGGATAGGATAGAGGATACGATAGGATAGGTTAGAGAATAGGATAGGATAGAGGATAGGACAGGACAGAGGATAGGATAGGATAGAGGAGAGGATAGGATAGAGGATACGATAGGAATGAGGATAGGATAGAGAATAGGATAGGATAGAGGATAGGGGATTGGATCGGATACAGGATAGGAGACGATAGAGGATAGGATAGTATAGAGGATAGGATAGGATAGAGGATAGGATAGGATAGAGGATAGGATACGATAGAGGGTACGATAGGATAGGATAGAGGATAGGATAGGATAGAGGATAGGATAGGATAGAGGATAGGATAGGATAGAGCATAGGACAGGATAGAGGATAGGATAGGATAGAGGATAGGATATGATAGAGGATAGGGTAGGATAGAAGATAGGATAGGATAGATGATAGGATAGGATAGAGGATAGGATAAGATAGAGGATAAGATAGGAAAGAGGATAGGATAGGATAGAGGATAGGATATGATAGAGGATAGGATAGGATAGAGGATAGGATAGGATAGGATAGAGGATAGGATAGGATAGAGGATTGGATAGGGTAGAGGATAGGATAGGATAGAGGATAGGATAGGATAGATGATAGGATAGGATAGAGGATAGGATAAGATAGAGGATAGGATCGGATAGAGGATAGGATAGGGGATTGGATAGGATAGAGGATAGGATAGGATAGAGGATAGGATACGATAGACGATACGATAGGATAGGATAGAGGATAGGATAGAGGATAGGATAGGATAGAGGATAGGATAGGATAGAGGATAGGATAGGATAGGATAGGATAGAGGATAGGATAGGATAGAGGATAGGATAGGATAGGATAGGATAGAGGATAGGATAGGATAGGATAGAGGATAGGATAGGATAGAGGATAGGATAGGATAGAGGATAGGATAGGATAGAGGATAGGATATGATAGAGGATAGGATTGGATAGAAGATAGGATAGGATAGATGGTAGGATAGGATAGAGGATAGGATAAGATAGAGGATAAGATAGGATAGAGGATAGGATAGGGGATTGGATAGAATAAAGGATAGGATAGGATAGAGGATAGGATAGAGGATAGGATAAGATAGAGGATAAGATAGGATAGAGGATACGATAGGATAGAGGATACGATAGGATAGGATAGAGGATAGGATAGGATAGAGGATAGGATAGGATAGGATAGAGAATAGGATAGGATAGAGGATAGGACAGGACAGCGGATAGGATAGGATAGAGGATAGGATAGGATAGAGGATACGATAGGAATGAGGATAGGATAGAGAATAGGATAGGATAGAGGATAGGGGATTGGATCGGATACAGGATAGGAGACGATAGAGGATAGGATAGTATAGATGATAGGATAGGATAGAGGATAGGATAGGATAGAGGATAGGATACGATAGAGGGTACGATAGGATAGGATAGAGGATAGGAGAGGATAGAGGATAGGATAGGATAGAGGATAGGATAGGAGAGAGGATAAGATAGGATAGAGGATAGGATAGGGTAGAGGATAGGATAGGATAGAGGATAGGATAGGATAGGATAGAGGGTAGGATAGGATAGAGGATAGGATAGGATAGAGTATAGGATAGGATAGATGATAGGATATGATAGAGGATAGGATAGGATAGAAGATAGGATAGGATAGATGATAGGATAGGATAGAGGATAGGATAACATAGAGGATAAGATAGGATAGAGGACAGGATAGGATAGAGGATAGGATATGATAGAGGATAGGATAGGATAGAGGATAGGATAGGATAGAGGATAGGATAGGATAGAGGATAGGATAGGATAGAGGATAGGATAGGATAGAGGATACGATAGGATAGGTTAGAGAATAGGATAGGATAGAGGATAGGACAGGACAGAGGATAGGATAGGATAGAGGATAGGATAGGATTGATGATAGGATAGGATAGAGGATAGGATAAGATAGAGGATAGGATAGGATAGAGGATAGGATAGGATAGAGGATAGGATCGGATAGAGGATAGGATAGGGGATTGGATAGAATAAAGGATAGGATAGGATAGAGGATAGGATAGGATAGAGGATAGGATAGGATAGATGATAGGATAGGATAGAGGATAGGATAGGATAGGATAGAGGGTAGGATAGAATAGAGGATAGGATAGGATAGAGTATAGGATAGGATAGATGATAGGATATGATAGAGGATAGGATAGGATAGAAGATAGGATAGGATAGATGATAGGATAGGATAGAGGATAGGATAACATAGAGGATAAGATAGGATAGAGGACAGGATAGGATAGAGGATAGGATATGATAGAGGATAGGATAGGATAGAGGATAGGATAGGATAGAGGATAGGATAGGATAGAGGATAGGATAGGATAGAGGATAGGATAGGATAGAGGATACGATAGGATAGGTTAGAGAATAGGATAGGATAGAGGATAGGACAGGACAGAGGATAGGATAGGATAGAGGAGAGGATAGGATAGAGGATACGATAGGAATGAGGATAGGATAGAGAATAGGATAGGATAGAGGATAGGGGATTGGATCGGATACAGGATAGGAGACGATAGAGGATAGGATAGTATAGAGGATAGGATAGGATAGAGGATAGGATAGGATAGAGGATAGGATACGATAGAGGGTACGATAGGATAGGATAGAGGATAGGATAGGATAGAGGATAGGATAGGATAGAGGATAGGATAGGATAGAGCATAGGACAGGATAGAGGATAGGATAGGATAGAGGATAGGATATGATAGAGGATAGGGTAGGATAGAAGATAGGATAGGATAGATGATAGGATAGGATAGAGGATAGGATAAGATAGAGGATAAGATAGGAAAGAGGATAGGATAGGATAGAGGATAGGATATGATAGAGGATAGGATAGGATAGAGGATAGGATAGGATAGGATAGAGGATAGGATAGGATAGAGGATTGGATAGGGTAGAGGATAGGATAGGATAGAGGATAGGATAGGATAGATGATAGGATAGGATAGAGGATAGGATAAGATAGAGGATAGGATCGGATAGAGGATAGGATAGGGGATTGGATAGGATAGAGGATAGGATAGGATAGAGGATAGGATACGATAGACGATACGATAGGATAGGATAGAGGATAGGATAGAGGATAGGATAGGATAGAGGATAGGATAGGATAGAGGATAGGATAGGATAGGATAGGATAGAGGATAGGATAGGATAGAGGATAGGATAGGATAGGATAGGATAGAGGATAGGATAGGATAGGATAGAGGATAGGATAGGATAGAGGATAGGATAGGATAGAGGATAGGATAGGATAGAGGATAGGATATGATAGAGGATAGGATTGGATAGAAGATAGGATAGGATAGATGGTAGGATAGGATAGAGGATAGGATAAGATAGAGGATAAGATAGGATAGAGGATAGGATAGGGGATTGGATAGAATAAAGGATAGGATAGGATAGAGGATAGGATAGAGGATAGGATAAGATAGAGGATAAGATAGGATAGAGGATACGATAGGATAGAGGATACGATAGGATAGGATAGAGGATAGGATAGGATAGAGGATAGGATAGGATAGGATAGAGAATAGGATAGGATAGAGGATAGGACAGGACAGCGGATAGGATAGGATAGAGGATAGGATAGGATAGAGGATACGATAGGAATGAGGATAGGATAGAGAATAGGATAGGATAGAGGATAGGGGATTGGATCGGATACAGGATAGGAGACGATAGAGGATAGGATAGTATAGATGATAGGATAGGATAGAGGATAGGATAGGATAGAGGATAGGATACGATAGAGGGTACGATAGGATAGGATAGAGGATAGGAGAGGATAGAGGATAGGATAGGATAGAGGATAGGATAGGAGAGAGGATAAGATAGGATAGAGGATAGGATAGGGTAGAGGATAGGATAGGATAGAGGATAGGATAGGATAGATGATACTATAGGATAGAGGATAGGTTAGGATAGAGGATAGGATAGGGGATTGGATAGGATAGAGGATAGGATAGGATAGAGGATAGGATACGATAGAGGATACGATAGGATAGGATAGAGGATAGGATACGATAGAGGATACGATAGGATAGGATGGAGGATAGGATAGGATAGAGGATAGGATAGGATAGAGGATAGGATAGAGGATAGGATAAGATAGAGGATAAGATAGGATAGAGTATAGGATAGGATAGAGGATAGGATAGGATAGGATAGAGGATACGATAGGATAGGATAGAGGATAGGATAGGATAGAGGATTGGATAGGATAGAGGATAGGATATGATAGAGGATAGGATATGATAGAGGATAGGATAGGATAGAGGATAGGATAGGATAGGATAGAGGATAGGATAGGATAGAGGATAGGATAGGATAGAGGATAGGATAGGATAGAGGATAGGATAGGATAGAGGATTGGATATGATAGAGGATAGGATAGGATAGAGGATAGGATACGATGTAGGATACGATAGGATAGGATAGAGGATAGGATACGATAGAGGATACGATAGGATAGGATAGAGGATAGGATAGGATAGAGGATAGGATAGGATAGATGATAGGATAGGATAGAGGATAGGATAGGATAGAGGATAGGATAGGATAGATGATAGGATAGGATAGAGGATAGGATATGATAGAGGATAGGATCGGATAGAGGATAGGATAGGGGATTGGATAGGATAGAGGATAGGATAGGATAGAGGATAGGATACGATAGAGGATACGATAGGATAGGATAGAGGATAGGATAGGATAGAGGATAGGATAGGATAGGATAGAGGATAGGATAGGATAGAGGATAGGATAGGATAGAGGATAGGATAGGATAGAGGATAGGATAGGATAGAGGATAGGATAGGATAGAGGATAGGATAGGATAGAGGATAGGATAGGATAGAGGATAGGATAGGATAGAGGATAGGATATGATAGAGGATAGGATAGGATAGAGGATAGGATAGGATAGATGATATTATAGGAAAGAGGAAAGGATATGATAGAGGATACGATATTGTAGAGGATAGGATAGGATAGAGGATAGGATAGGATAGAGGATAGGATAGGATAGAGGGTAGGATAGGATAGAGGATAGGATATGATAGAGGATAGGATATGATAGAGGATAGGATAGGATAGAGGATAGGATATGATAGAGGATAGGATAGGATAGAAGATAGGATAGGATAGATGATAGGATAGGATAGAGGATAGGATAAGATAGAGGATAAGATAGGATAGAGGATAGGATAGGATAGAGGATAGGATATGATAGAGGATAGGATAGGATAGAGGATAGGATAGGATAGAGGATAGTATAGGATAGATGACAGGATAGGATAGAGGATAGGATAAGATAGAGGATAGGACAGGACAGATGATATTATAGGAAAGAGGAAAGGATATGATAGAGGATACGATATTGTAGTAGATATGATAGGATAGAGGATAGGATAGGATAGAGGATAGGATAGGATAGATAATAGGATAGGATAGATGATAGGATAGGATAGAGGATAGGATAAGATAGAGGATAGGATAGGATAGATGATATTATAGGAAAGAGGAAAGGATATGATAGAGGATACGATATTGTAGAGGAAAGGATAGGATAGAGGATAGGATAGGATAGAGGATAGGATAGGATAGAGGATAGGATAGGATAGAGGATAGGATAGGATAGAGGATAGGATAGGATAGAGGATAGGATAGGATAGAGGATAGGATAGGATAGAGGATAGGATCGTATAGAGGATAGGATAGGGGATTGGATAGAATAAAGGATAGGATAGGATAGAGGATAGGATAGAGGATAGGATAGAGGATAGGATAAGATAGAGGATAAGATAGGATAGAGTATAGGATAGGATAGAGGATAGGATATGATAGAGGATAGGATAGGATAGAGGATAGGATAGGATAGATGATAGGATAGGATAGAGGATAGGATAAGATAGAGGATAGGATCGGATAGAGGATAGGATAGGGGATTGGATAGGATAGAGGATAGGATAGGATAGAGGATAGGATACGATAGAGGATACGATAGGATAGGATAGAGGATAGGATAGGATAGAGGATAGGATAGGATAGAGGATAGGATAGGATAGAGGATAGGATAGGATAGAGGATAGGATAGGATAGGATAGAGGATAGGATAGGATAGAGGATATGATAGGATAGAGGATAGTATAGGATAGAGGATAGGATAGGATAGAGTATAGGATAGGATAGAGGATAGGATAGGATAGAGGATAGGATATGATAGAGGATAGGATATGATAGAGGATAGGATAGGATAGAGGATAGGATAGGATAGATGATAGGATAGGATAGAGGATAGGATAAGATAGAGGATAGGATAGGATAGAGGATAGGATAGGATAGAGGATAGGATCGGATAGAGGATAGGATAGGATAGAGGATAGGATAGGATAGAGGATAGGATAGGATAGAGGATAGGATGGGATAGAGGATAGGATAGGATAGAGGATAGGATAGGATAGAGGATAGGATAGGATAGAGGATAGGATAGGGTAGAGGATAGGATAGGATAGAGGATAGGATAGGATAGATGATACTATAGGATAGAGGATAGGATAATATAGAGGATAGGTTAGGATAGAGGTTTGGATAGGGGATTGGATAGGATAGAGGATAGGATAGGGTAGAGGATAGGATACGATAGAGGATACGATAGGATAGGATAGAGGATAGGATACGATAGAGGATTGGATAGGATAGAGGATAGGATATGATAGAGGATAGGATAGGATAGAGGATAGGATAGGATAGAGGATAGGATAGGATAGAGGATAGGATAGGATAGAGGATAGGATGGGATAGAGGATAGGATAGGATAGAGGATAGGATAGGATAGAGGATAGGATAGGATAGAGGATAGGATAGGGTAGAGGATAGGATAGGATAGAGGATAGGATAGGATAGATGATACTATAGGATAGAGGATAGGATAATATAGAGGATAGGTTAGGATAGAGGTTTGGATAGGGGATTGGATAGGATAGAGGATAGGATAGGGTAGAGGATAGGATACGATAGAGGATACGATAGGATAGGATAGAGGATAGGATACGATAGAGGATTGGATAGGATAGAGGATAGGATATGATAGAGGATAGGATATGATAGAGGATAGGATAGGATAGAGGATAGGATAGGATTGATGATAGGATAGGATAGAGGATAGGATAAGATAGAGGATAGGATAGGATAGAGGATAGGATAGGATAGAGGATAGGATCGGATAGAGGATAGGATAGGGGATTGGATAGAATAAAGGATAGGATAGGATAGAGGATAGGATAGAGGATAGGATAGAGGATAGGATAGAGGATAGGATAGAGGATAGGATAAGATAGAGGATAAGATAGGATAGAGTATAGGATAGGATAGAGGATAGGATATGATAGAGGATAGGATAGGATAGAGGATAGGATAGGATAGATGATAGGATAGGATAGAGGATAGGATAGGATAGGATAGAGGGTAGGATAGGATAGAGGATAGGATAGGATAGAGTATAGGATAGGATAGATGATAGGATATGATAGAGGATAGGATAGGATAGAAGATAGGATAGGATAGATGATAGGATAGGATAGAGGATAGGATAACATAGAGGATAAGATAGGATAGAGGATAGGATAGGATAGAGGATAGGATATGATAGAGGATAGGATAGGATAGAGGATAGGATAGGATAGAGGATAGGATAGGATAGAGGATAGGATAGGATAGAGGATACGATAGGATAGGTTAGAGAATAGGATAGGATAGAGGATAGGACAGGACAGAGGATAGGATAGGATAGAGGAGAGGATAGGATAGAGGATACGATAGGAATGAGGATAGGATAGAGAATAGGATAGGATAGAGGATAGGGGATTGGATCGGATACAGGATAGGAGACGATAGAGGATAGGATAGTATAGAGGATAGGATAGGATAGAGGATAGGATAGGATAGAGGATAGGATACGATAGAGGGTACGATAGGATAATATAGAGGATAGGATAGGATAGAGGATAGGATAGGATAGAGGATAGGATAGGATAGAGCATAGGACAGGATAGAGGATAGGATAGGATAGAGGATAGGATATGATAGAGGATAGGATAGGATAGAAGATAGGATAGGATAGATGATAGGATAGGATAGAGGATAGGATAAGATAGAGGATAAGATAGGAAAGAGGATAGGATAGGATAGAGGATAGGATATGATAGAGGATAGGATAGGATAGAGGATAGGATAGGGTAGGATAGAGGATAGGATAGGATAGAGGATTGGATAGGGTAGAGGATAGGATAGGATAGAGGATAGGATAGGATAGATGATAGGATAGGATAGAGGATAGGATAAGATAGAGGATAGGATCGGATAGAGGATAGGATAGGGGATTGGATAGGATAGAGGATAGGATAGGATAGAGGATAGGATACGATAGACGATACGATAGGATAGGATAGAGGATAGGATAGGATAGAGGATAGGATAGGATAGAGGATAGGATAGGATAGAGGATAGGATAGGATAGAGGATAGGATAGGATAGAGGATAGGATAGGATAGAGGATAGGATAGGATAGGATAGGATAGAGGATAGGATAGGATAGAGGATAGGATCGGATAGGATAGGATAGAGGATAGGATAGGATAGGATAGAGGATAGGATAGGATAGAGGATAGGATAGGATAGAGGATAGGATAGGATAGAGGATAGGATATGATAGAGGATAGGATTGGATAGAAGATAGGATAGGATAGATGATAGGATAGGATAGAGGATAGGATAAGATAGAGGATAGGATCGGATAGAGGATAGGATAGGGGATTGGATAGGATAGAGGATAGGATAGGATAGAGGATAGGATACGATAGACGATACGATAGGATAGGATAGAGGATAGGATAGGATAGAGGATAGGATAGGATAGAGGATAGGATAGGATAGAGGATAGGATAGGATAGAGGATAGGATAGGATAGAGGATAGGATAGGATAGAGGATAGGATAGGATAGGATAGGATAGAGGATAGGATAGGATAGAGGATAGGATCGGATAGGATAGGATAGAGGATAGGATAGGATAGGATAGAGGATAGGATAGGATAGAGGATAGGATAGGATAGAGGATAGGATAGGATAGAGGATAGGATATGATAGAGGATAGGATTGGATAGAAGATAGGATAGGATAGATGATAGGATAGGATAGAGGATAGGATAAGATAGAGGATAAGATAGGATAGAGGATAGGATAGGGGATTGGATAGAATAAAGGATAGGATAGGATAGAGGATAGGATAGAGGATAGGATAAGATAGAGGATAAGATAGGATAGAGGATACGATAGGATAGAGGATACGATAGGATAGGATAGAGGATAGGATAGGATAGAGGATAGGATAGGATAGGATAGAGAATAGGATAGGATAGAGGATAGGACAGAACAGCGGATAGGATAGGATAGAGGATAGGATAGGATAGAGGATACGATAGGAATGAGGATAGGATAGAGAATAGGATAGGATAGAGGATAGGTTAGGATAGAGGATAGGATAGGGGATTGGATAGGATAGAGGATAGGATACGATAGAGGATACGATAGGATAGGATAGAGGATAGGATACGATAGAGGATACGATAGGATAGGATGGAGGATAGGATAGGATAGAGGATAGGATAGGATAGAGGATAGGATAGAGGATAGGATAAGATAGAGGATAAGATAGGATAGAGTATAGGATAGGATAGAGGATAGGATAGGATAGGATAGAGGATACGATAGGATAGGATAGAGGATAGGATAGGATAGAGGATTGGATAGGATAGAGGATAGGATATGATAGAGGATAGGATATGATAGAGGATAGGATAGGATAGAGGATAGGATAGGATTGATGATAGGATATGATAGGGGATAGGATAAGATAAAGGATAGGATAGGATAGAGGATAGGATAGGATAGAGGATAGGATAGGATAGAGGATAGGATAGGATAGGGGATTGGATAGAATAAAGGATAGGATAGGATAGAGGATAGGATAGAGGATAGGATAGAGGATAGGATAAGATAGAGGATAAGATAGGATAGAGTATAGGATAGGATAGAGGATAGGATATGATAGAGGATAGGATAGGATAGAGGATAGGATAGGATAGATGATAGGGTAGGATAGAGGATAGGATAGGATAGGATAGAGGGTAGGATAGGATAGAGGATAGGATAGGATAGAGTATAGGATAGGATAGATGATAGGATATGATAGAGGATAGGATAGGATAGAATATAGGATAGGATAGATGATAGGATAGGATAGAGGATAGGATAAGATAGAGGATAAGATAGGATAGAGGATAGGATAGGATAGAGGATAGGATATGATAGAGGATAGGATAGGATAGAGGATAGGATAGGATAGAGGATAGGATAGGATAGATAATAGGATAGGATAGATGATAGGATAGGATAGAGGATAGGATAAGATAGAGGATAGGATAGGATAGATGATATTATAGGAAAGAGGAAAGGATATGATAGAGGATACGATATTGTAGGGGAAAGGATAGGATAGAGGATAGGATAGGATAGAGGATAGGATAGGATAGAGGATAGGATAGGATAGAGGATAGGATAGGATAGAGGATAGGATAGGATAGAGGATAGGATAGGATAGAGGATAGGATAGGATAGAGGATAGGATCGTATAGAGGATAGGATAGGGGATTGGATAGAATAAAGGATAGGATAGGATAGAGGATAGGATAGAGGATAGGATAGAGGATAGGATAAGATAGAGGATAAGATAGGATAGAGTATAGGATAGGATAGAGGATAGGATATGATAGAGGATAGGATAGGATAGAGGATAGGATAGGATAGATGATAGGATAGGATAGAGGATAGGATAAGATAGAGGATAGGATCGGATAGAGGATAGGATAGGGGATTGGATAGGATAGAGGATAGGATAGGATAGAGGATAGGATACGATAGAGGATACGATAGGATAGGATAGAGGATAGGATAGGATAGAGGATAGGATAGGATAGAGGATAGGATAGGATAGAGGATAGGATAGGATAGGATAGAGGATAGGATAGGATAGAGGATATGATAGGATAGAGGATAGTATAGGATAGAGGATAGGATAGGATAGAGTATAGGATAGGATAGAGGATAGGATAGGATAGAGGATAGGATATGATAGAGGATAGGATATGATAGAGGATAGGATAGGATAGAGGATAGGATAGGATAGATGATAGGATAGGATAGAGGATAGGATAAGATAGAGGATAGGATAGGATAGAGGATAGGATAGGATAGAGGATAGGATCGGATAGAGGATAGGATAGGATAGAGGATAGGATAGGATAGAGGATAGGATAGGATAGAGGATAGGATGGGATAGAGGATAGGATAGGATAGAGGATAGGATAGGATAGAGGATAGGATAGGATAGAGGATAGGATAGGGTAGAGGATAGGATAGGATAGAGGATAGGATAGGATAGAGGATAGGATAGGATAGAGGATAGGATAGGATAGAGGATAGGATAGGATAGAGGATAGGATAGGATAGAGGATAGGATAGGATAGAGGATAGGATAGGATAGAGGATAGGATCGTATAGAGGATAGGATAGGGGATTGGATAGAATAAAGGATAGGATAGGATAGAGGATAGGATAGAGGATAGGATAGAGGATAGGATAAGATAGAGGATAAGATAGGATAGAGTATAGGATAGGATAGAGGATAGGATATGATAGAGGATAGGATAGGATAGAGGATAGGATAGGATAGATGATAGGATAGGATAGAGGATAGGATAAGATAGAGGATAGGATCGGATAGAGGATAGGATAGGGGATTGGATAGGATAGAGGATAGGATAGGATAGAGGATAGGATACGATAGAGGATACGATAGGATAGGATAGAGGATAGGATAGGATAGAGGATAGGATAGGATAGAGGATAGGATAGGATAGAGGATAGGATAGGATAGAGGATAGGATAGGATAGGATAGAGGATAGGATAGGATAGAGGATATGATAGGATAGAGGATAGTATAGGATAGAGGATAGGATAGGATAGAGTATAGGATAGGATAGAGGATAGGATAGGATAGAGGATAGGATATGATAGAGGATAGGATATGATAGAGGATAGGATAGGATAGAGGATAGGATAGGATAGATGATAGGATAGGATAGAGGATAGGATAAGATAGAGGATAGGATAGGATAGAGGATAGGATAGGATAGAGGATAGGATCGGATAGAGGATAGGATAGGATAGAGGATAGGATAGGATAGAGGATAGGATAGGATAGAGGATAGGATGGGATAGAGGATAGGATAGGATAGAGGATAGGATAGGATAGAGGATAGGATAGGATAGAGGATAGGATAGGGTAGAGGATAGGATAGGATAGAGGATAGGATAGGATAGATGATACTATAGGATAGAGGATAGGATAATATAGAGGATAGGTTAGGATAGAGGTTTGGATAGGGGATTGGATAGGATAGAGGATAGGATAGGGTAGAGGATAGGATACGATAGAGGATACGATAGGATAGGATAGAGGATAGGATACGATAGAGGATTGGATAGGATAGAGGATAGGATATGATAGAGGATAGGATAGGATAGAGGATAGGATAGGATAGAGGATAGGATAGGATAGAGGATAGGATAGGATAGAGGATAGGATGGGATAGAGGATAGGATAGGATAGAGGATAGGATAGGATAGAGGATAGGATAGGATAGAGGATAGGATAGGGTAGAGGATAGGATAGGATAGAGGATAGGATAGGATAGATGATACTATAGGATAGAGGATAGGATAATATAGAGGATAGGTTAGGATAGAGGTTTGGATAGGGGATTGGATAGGATAGAGGATAGGATAGGGTAGAGGATAGGATACGATAGAGGATACGATAGGATAGGATAGAGGATAGGATACGATAGAGGATTGGATAGGATAGAGGATAGGATATGATAGAGGATAGGATATGATAGAGGATAGGATAGGATAGAGGATAGGATAGGATTGATGATAGGATAGGATAGAGGATAGGATAAGATAGAGGATAGGATAGGATAGAGGATAGGATAGGATAGAGGATAGGATCGGATAGAGGATAGGATAGGGGATTGGATAGAATAAAGGATAGGATAGGATAGAGGATAGGATAGAGGATAGGATAGAGGATAGGATAGAGGATAGGATAGAGGATAGGATAAGATAGAGGATAAGATAGGATAGAGTATAGGATAGGATAGAGGATAGGATATGATAGAGGATAGGATAGGATAGAGGATAGGATAGGATAGATGATAGGATAGGATAGAGGATAGGATAGGATAGGATAGAGGGTAGGATAGGATAGAGGATAGGATAGGATAGAGTATAGGATAGGATAGATGATAGGATATGATAGAGGATAGGATAGGATAGAAGATAGGATAGGATAGATGATAGGATAGGATAGAGGATAGGATAACATAGAGGATAAGATAGGATAGAGGATAGGATAGGATAGAGGATAGGATATGATAGAGGATAGGATAGGATAGAGGATAGGATAGGATAGAGGATAGGATAGGATAGAGGATAGGATAGGATAGAGGATACGATAGGATAGGTTAGAGAATAGGATAGGATAGAGGATAGGACAGGACAGAGGATAGGATAGGATAGAGGAGAGGATAGGATAGAGGATACGATAGGAATGAGGATAGGATAGAGAATAGGATAGGATAGAGGATAGGGGATTGGATCGGATACAGGATAGGAGACGATAGAGGATAGGATAGTATAGAGGATAGGATAGGATAGAGGATAGGATAGGATAGAGGATAGGATACGATAGAGGGTACGATAGGATAATATAGAGGATAGGATAGGATAGAGGATAGGATAGGATAGAGGATAGGATAGGATAGAGCATAGGACAGGATAGAGGATAGGATAGGATAGAGGATAGGATATGATAGAGGATAGGATAGGATAGAAGATAGGATAGGATAGATGATAGGATAGGATAGAGGATAGGATAAGATAGAGGATAAGATAGGAAAGAGGATAGGATAGGATAGAGGATAGGATATGATAGAGGATAGGATAGGATAGAGGATAGGATAGGGTAGGATAGAGGATAGGATAGGATAGAGGATTGGATAGGGTAGAGGATAGGATAGGATAGAGGATAGGATAGGATAGATGATAGGATAGGATAGAGGATAGGATAAGATAGAGGATAGGATCGGATAGAGGATAGGATAGGGGATTGGATAGGATAGAGGATAGGATAGGATAGAGGATAGGATACGATAGACGATACGATAGGATAGGATAGAGGATAGGATAGGATAGAGGATAGGATAGGATAGAGGATAGGATAGGATAGAGGATAGGATAGGATAGAGGATAGGATAGGATAGAGGATAGGATAGGATAGAGGATAGGATAGGATAGGATAGGATAGAGGATAGGATAGGATAGAGGATAGGATCGGATAGGATAGGATAGAGGATAGGATAGGATAGGATAGAGGATAGGATAGGATAGAGGATAGGATAGGATAGAGGATAGGATAGGATAGAGGATAGGATATGATAGAGGATAGGATTGGATAGAAGATAGGATAGGATAGATGATAGGATAGGATAGAGGATAGGATAAGATAGAGGATAAGATAGGATAGAGGATAGGATAGGGGATTGGATAGAATAAAGGATAGGATAGGATAGAGGATAGGATAGAGGATAGGATAAGATAGAGGATAAGATAGGATAGAGGATACGATAGGATAGAGGATACGATAGGATAGGATAGAGGATAGGATAGGATAGAGGATAGGATAGGATAGGATAGAGAATAGGATAGGATAGAGGATAGGACAGAACAGCGGATAGGATAGGATAGAGGATAGGATAGGATAGAGGATACGATAGGAATGAGGATAGGATAGAGAATAGGATAGGATAGAGGATAGGTTAGGATAGAGGATAGGATAGGGGATTGGATAGGATAGAGGATAGGATACGATAGAGGATACGATAGGATAGGATAGAGGATAGGATACGATAGAGGATACGATAGGATAGGATGGAGGATAGGATAGGATAGAGGATAGGATAGGATAGAGGATAGGATAGAGGATAGGATAAGATAGAGGATAAGATAGGATAGAGTATAGGATAGGATAGAGGATAGGATAGGATAGGATAGAGGATACGATAGGATAGGATAGAGGATAGGATAGGATAGAGGATTGGATAGGATAGAGGATAGGATATGATAGAGGATAGGATATGATAGAGGATAGGATAGGATAGAGGATAGGATAGGATTGATGATAGGATATGATAGAGGATACGATAGGATAGGTTAGAGAATAGGATAGGATAGAGGATAGGACAGGACAGAGGATAGGATAGGATAGAGGAGAGGATAGGATAGAGGATACGATAGGAATGAGGATAGGATAGAGAATAGGATAGGATAGAGGATAGGGGATTGGATCGGATACAGGATAGGAGACGATAGAGGATAGGATAGTATAGAGGATAGGATAGGATAGAGGATAGGATAGGATAGAGGATAGGATACGATAGAGGGTACGATAGGATAATATAGAGGATAGGATAGGATAGAGGATAGGATAGGATAGAGGATAGGATAGGATAGAGCATAGGACAGGATAGAGGATAGGATAGGATAGAGGATAGGATATGATAGAGGATAGGATAGGATAGAAGATAGGATAGGATAGATGATAGGATAGGATAGAGGATAGGATAAGATAGAGGATAAGATAGGAAAGAGGATAGGATAGGATAGAGGATAGGATATGATAGAGGATAGGATAGGATAGAGGATAGGATAGGGTAGGATAGAGGATAGGATAGGATAGAGGATTGGATAGGGTAGAGGATAGGATAGGATAGAGGATAGGATAGGATAGATGATAGGATAGGATAGAGGATAGGATAAGATAGAGGATAGGATCGGATAGAGGATAGGATAGGGGATTGGATAGGATAGAGGATAGGATAGGATAGAGGATAGGATACGATAGACGATACGATAGGATAGGATAGAGGATAGGATAGGATAGAGGATAGGATAGGATAGAGGATAGGATAGGATAGAGGATAGGATAGGATAGAGGATAGGATAGGATAGAGGATAGGATAGGATAGAGGATAGGATAGGATAGGATAGGATAGAGGATAGGATAGGATAGAGGATAGGATCGGATAGGATAGGATAGAGGATAGGATAGGATAGGATAGAGGATAGGATAGGATAGAGGATAGGATAGGATAGAGGATAGGATAGGATAGAGGATAGGATATGATAGAGGATAGGATTGGATAGAAGATAGGATAGGATAGATGATAGGATAGGATAGAGGATAGGATAAGATAGAGGATAAGATAGGATAGAGGATAGGATAGGGGATTGGATAGAATAAAGGATAGGATAGGATAGAGGATAGGATAGAGGATAGGATAAGATAGAGGATAAGATAGGATAGAGGATACGATAGGATAGAGGATACGATAGGATAGGATAGAGGATAGGATAGGATAGAGGATAGGATAGGATAGGATAGAGAATAGGATAGGATAGAGGATAGGACAGAACAGCGGATAGGATAGGATAGAGGATAGGATAGGATAGAGGATACGATAGGAATGAGGATAGGATAGAGAATAGGATAGGATAGAGGATAGGTTAGGATAGAGGATAGGATAGGGGATTGGATAGGATAGAGGATAGGATACGATAGAGGATACGATAGGATAGGATAGAGGATAGGATACGATAGAGGATACGATAGGATAGGATGGAGGATAGGATAGGATAGAGGATAGGATAGGATAGAGGATAGGATAGAGGATAGGATAAGATAGAGGATAAGATAGGATAGAGTATAGGATAGGATAGAGGATAGGATAGGATAGGATAGAGGATACGATAGGATAGGATAGAGGATAGGATAGGATAGAGGATTGGATAGGATAGAGGATAGGATATGATAGAGGATAGGATATGATAGAGGATAGGATAGGATAGAGGATAGGATAGGATTGATGATAGGATATGATAGGGGATAGGATAAGATAAAGGATAGGATAGGATAGAGGATAGGATAGGATAGAGGATAGGATAGGATAGAGGATAGGATAGGATAGGGGATTGGATAGAATAAAGGATAGGATAGGATAGAGGATAGGATAGAGGATAGGATAGAGGATAGGATAAGATAGAGGATAAGATAGGATAGAGTATAGGATAGGATAGAGGATAGGATATGATAGAGGATAGGATAGGATAGAGGATAGGATAGGATAGATGATAGGGTAGGATAGAGGATAGGATAGGATAGGATAGAGGGTAGGATAGGATAGAGGATAGGATAGGATAGAGTATAGGATAGGATAGATGATAGGATATGATAGAGGATAGGATAGGATAGAATATAGGATAGGATAGATGATAGGATAGGATAGAGGATAGGATAAGATAGAGGATAAGATAGGATAGAGGATAGGATAGGATAGAGGATAGGATATGATAGAGGATAGGATAGGATAGAGGATAGGATAGGATAGAGGATAGGATAGGATAGATAATAGGATAGGATAGATGATAGGATAGGATAGAGGATAGGATAAGATAGAGGATAGGATAGGATAGATGATATTATAGGAAAGAGGAAAGGATATGATAGAGGATACGATATTGTAGGGGAAAGGATAGGATAGAGGATAGGATAGGATAGAGGATAGGATAGGATAGAGGATAGGATAGGATAGAGGATAGGATAGGATAGAGGATAGGATAGGATAGAGGATAGGATAGGATAGAGGATAGGATAGGATAGAGGATAGGATCGTATAGAGGATAGGATAGGGGATTGGATAGAATAAAGGATAGGATAGGATAGAGGATAGGATAGAGGATAGGATAGAGGATAGGATAAGATAGAGGATAAGATAGGATAGAGTATAGGATAGGATAGAGGATAGGATATGATAGAGGATAGGATAGGATAGAGGATAGGATAGGATAGATGATAGGATAGGATAGAGGATAGGATAAGATAGAGGATAGGATCGGATAGAGGATAGGATAGGGGATTGGATAGGATAGAGGATAGGATAGGATAGAGGATAGGATACGATAGAGGATACGATAGGATAGGATAGAGGATAGGATAGGATAGAGGATAGGATAGGATAGAGGATAGGATAGGATAGAGGATAGGATAGGATAGGATAGAGGATAGGATAGGATAGAGGATATGATAGGATAGAGGATAGTATAGGATAGAGGATAGGATAGGATAGAGTATAGGATAGGATAGAGGATAGGATAGGATAGAGGATAGGATATGATAGAGGATAGGATATGATAGAGGATAGGATAGGATAGAGGATAGGATAGGATAGATGATAGGATAGGATAGAGGATAGGATAAGATAGAGGATAGGATAGGATAGAGGATAGGATAGGATAGAGGATAGGATCGGATAGAGGATAGGATAGGATAGAGGATAGGATAGGATAGAGGATAGGATAGGATAGAGGATAGGATGGGATAGAGGATAGGATAGGATAGAGGATAGGATAGGATAGAGGATAGGATAGGATAGAGGATAGGATAGGGTAGAGGATAGGATAGGATAGAGGATAGGATAGGATAGATGATACTATAGGATAGAGGATAGGATAATATAGAGGATAGGTTAGGATAGAGGTTTGGATAGGGGATTGGATAGGATAGAGGATAGGATAGGGTAGAGGATAGGATACGATAGAGGATACGATAGGATAGGATAGAGGATAGGATACGATAGAGGATTGGATAGGATAGAGGATAGGATATGATAGAGGATAGGATAGGATAGAGGATAGGATAGGATAGAGGATAGGATAGGATAGAGGATAGGATAGGATAGAGGATAGGATGGGATAGAGGATAGGATTGGATAGAGGATAGGATAGGATAGAGGATAGGATAGGATAGAGGATAGGATAGGGTAGAGGATAGGATAGGATAGAGGATAGGATAGGATAGATGATACTATAGGATAGAGGATAGGATAATATAGAGGATAGGTTAGGATAGAGGTTTGGATAGGGGATTGGATAGGATAGAGGATAGGATAGGGTAGAGGATAGGATACGATAGAGGATACGATAGGATAGGATAGAGGATAGGATACGATAGAGGATTGGATAGGATAGAGGATAGGATATGATAGAGGATAGGATATGATAGAGGATAGGATAGGATAGAGGATAGGATAGGATTGATGATAGGATAGGATAGAGGATAGGATAAGATAGAGGATAGGATAGGATAGAGGATAGGATAGGATAGAGGATAGGATCGGATAGAGGATAGGATAGGGGATTGGATAGAATAAAGGATAGGATAGGATAGAGGATAGGATAGAGGATAGGATAGAGGATAGGATAAGATAGAGGATAAGATAGGATAGAGTATAGGATAGGATAGAGGATAGGATATGATAGAGGATAGGATAGGATAGAGGATAGGATAGGATAGATGATAGGATAGGATAGAGGATAGGATAGGATAGGATAGAGGGTAGGATAGGATAGAGGATAGGATAGGATAGAGTATAGGATAGGATAGATGATAGGATATGATAGAGGATAGGATAGGATAGAAGATAGGATAGGATAGATGATAGGATAGGATAGAGGATAGGATAACATAGAGGATAAGATAGGATAGAGGATAGGATAGGATAGAGGATAGGATATGATAGAGGATAGGATAGGATAGAGGATAGGATAGGATAGAGGATAGGATAGGATAGAGGATAGGATAGGATAGAGGATACGATAGGATAGGTTAGAGAATAGGATAGGATAGAGGATAGGACAGGACAGAGGATAGGATAGGATAGAGGAGAGGATAGGATAGAGGATACGATAGGAATGAGGATAGGATAGAGAATAGGATAGGATAGAGGATAGGGGATTGGATCGGATACAGGATAGGAGACGATAGAGGATAGGATAGTATAGAGGATAGGATAGGATAGAGGATAGGATAGGATAGAGGATAGGATACGATAGAGGGTACGATAGGATAATATAGAGGATAGGATAGGATAGAGGATAGGATAGGATAGAGGATAGGATAGGATAGAGCATAGGACAGGATAGAGGATAGGATAGGATAGAGGATAGGATATGATAGAGGATAGGATAGGATAGAAGATAGGATAGGATAGATGATAGGATAGGATAGAGGATAGGATAAGATAGAGGATAAGATAGGAAAGAGGATAGGATAGGATAGAGGATAGGATATGATAGAGGATAGGATAGGATAGAGGATAGGATAGGGTAGGATAGAGGATAGGATAGGATAGAGGATTGGATAGGGTAGAGGATAGGATAGGATAGAGGATAGGATAGGATAGATGATAGGATAGGATAGAGGATAGGATAAGATAGAGGATAGGATCGGATAGAGGATAGGATAGGGGATTGGATAGGATAGAGGATAGGATAGGATAGAGGATAGGATACGATAGACGATACGATAGGATAGGATAGAGGATAGGATAGGATAGAGGATAGGATAGGATAGAGGATAGGATAGGATAGAGGATAGGATAGGATAGAGGATAGGATAGGATAGAGGATAGGATATGATAGAGGATAGGATTGGATAGAAGATAGGATAGGATAGATGATAGGATAGGATAGAGGATAGGATAAGATAGAGGATAAGATAGGATAGAGGATAGGATAGGGGATTGGATAGAATAAAGGATAGGATAGGATAGAGGATAGGATAGAGGATAGGATAAGATAGAGGATAAGATAGGATAGAGGATACGATAGGATAGAGGATACGATAGGATAGGATAGAGGATAGGATAGGATAGAGGATAGGATAGGATAGTATAGAGAATAGGATAGGATAGAGGATAGGACAGAACAGCGGATAGGATAGGATAGAGGATAGGATAGGATAGAGGATACGATAGGAATGAGGATAGGATAGAGAATAGGATAGGATAGAGGATAGGTTAGGATAGAGGATAGGATAGGGGATTGGATAGGATAGAGGATAGGATACGATAGAGGATACGATAGGATAGGATAGAGGATAGGATACGATAGAGGATACGATAGGATAGGATGGAGGATAGGATAGGATAGAGGATAGGATAGGATAGAGGATAGGATAGAGGATAGGATAAGATAGAGGATAAGATAGGATAGAGTATAGGATAGGATAGAGGATAGGATAGGATAGGATAGAGGATACGATAGGATAGGATAGAGGATAGGATAGGATAGAGGATTGGATAGGATAGAGGATAGGATATGATAGAGGATAGGATATGATAGAGGATAGGATAGGATAGAGGATAGGATAGGATTGATGATAGGATATGATAGGGGATAGGATAAGATAAAGGATAGGATAGGATAGAGGATAGGATAGGATAGAGGATAGGATAGGATAGAGGATAGGATAGGATAGGGGATTGGATAGAATAAAGGATAGGATAGGATAGAGGATAGGATAGAGGATAGGATAGAGGATAGGATAAGATAGAGGATAAGATAGGATAGAGTATAGGATAGGATAGAGGATAGGATATGATAGAGGATAGGATAGGATAGAGGATAGGATAGGATAGATGATAGGGTAGGATAGAGGATAGGATAGGATAGGATAGAGGGTAGGATAGGATAGAGGATAGGATAGGATAGAGTATAGGATAGGATAGATGATAGGATATGATAGAGGATAGGATAGGATAGAATATAGGATAGGATAGATGATAGGATAGGATAGAGGATAGGATAAGATAGAGGATAAGATAGGATAGAGGATAGGATAGGATAGAGGATAGGATATGATAGAGGATAGGATAGGATAGAGGATAGGATAGGATAGAGGATAGGATAGGATAGAGGATAGGATAGGATAGAGGATAGGATAGGATAGAGGATACGATAGGATAGGATAGAGAATAGGATAGGATAGAGGATAGGACAGGACAGAGGATAGGACAGGATAGAGGATAGGATAGGATAGAGGATACGATAGGAATGAGGATAGGATAGAGAATAGGATAGGATAGAGGATAGGGGATTGGATCGGATACAGGATAGGAGACGATAGAGGATAGGATAGTATAGAGGATAGGATAGGATAGAGGATAGGATAGGATAGAGGACAGGATACGATAGAGGGTACGATAGGATAGGATAGAGGATAGGATAGGATAGAGGATAGGATAGGATAGAGGATAGGATAGGATAGAGCATAGGACAGGATAGAGGATAGGATAGGATAGAGGATAGGATATGATAGAGGATAGGATAGGATAGAAGATAGGATAGGATAGATGATAGGATAGGATAGAGGATAGGATAAGATAGAGGATAAGATAGGATAGAGGATAGGATAGGATAGAGGATAGGATATGATAGAGGATAGGATAGGATAGAGGATAGGATAGGATAGAGGATAGGATAGGATAGAGGATACGATAGGATAGGATAGAGAATAGGATAGGATAGAGGATAGGACAGGACAGAGGATAGGACAGGATAGAGGATAGGATAGGATAGAGGATACGATAGGAATGAGGATAGGATAGAGAATAGGATAGGATAGAGGATAGGGGATTGGATCGGATACAGGATAGGAGACGATAGAGGATAGGATAGTATAGAGGATAGGATAGGATAGAGGATAGGATAGGATAGAGGACAGGATACGATAGAGGGTACGATAGGATAGGATAGAGGATAGGATAGGATAGAGGATAGGATAGGATAGAGGATAGGATAGGATAGAGCATAGGACAGGATAGAGGATAGGATAGGATAGAGGATAGGATATGATAGAGGATAGGATAGGATAGAAGATAGGATAGGATAGATGATAGGATAGGATAGAGGATAGGATAAGATAGAGGATAAGATAGGATAGAGGATAGGATAGGATAGAGGATAGGATATGATAGAGGATAGGATAGGATAGAGGATAGGATAGGATAGAGGATAGGATAGGATAGAGGATAGGATAGGATAGAGGATAGGATAGGATAGAGGATACGATAGGATAGGATAGAGAATAGGATAGGATAGAGGATAGGACAGGACAGAGGATAGGACAGGATAGAGGATAGGATAGGATAGAGGATACGATAGGAATGAGGATAGGATAGAGAATAGGATAGGATAGAGGATAGGGGATTGGATCGGATACAGGATAGGAGACGATAGAGGATAGGATAGTATAGAGGATAGGATAGGATAGAGGATAGGATAGGATAGAGGATAGGATACGATAGAGGGTACGATAGGATAGGATAGAGGATAGGATAGGATAGAGGATAGGATAGGATAGAGGATAGGATAGGATAGAGCATAGGACAGGATAGAGGATAGGATAGGATAGAGGATAGGATATGATAGAGGATAGGATAGGATAGAAGATAGGATAGGATAGATGATAGGATAGGATAGAGGATAGGATAAGATAGAGGATAAGATAGGATAGAGGATAGGATAGGATAGAGGATAGGATATGATAGAGGATAGGATAGGATAGAGGATAGGATAGGATAGGATAGAGGATTGGATAGGGTAGAGGATAGGATAGGATAGAGGATAGGATAGGATAGATGATAGGATAGGATAGAGGATAGGATAAGATAGAGGATAGGATCGGATAGAGGATAGGATAGGGGATTGGATAGGATAGAGGATAGGATAGGATAGAGGATAGGATACGATAGACGATACGATAGGATAGGATAGAGGATAGGATAGAGGATAGGATAAGATAGAGGATAAGATAGGATAGAGGATACGATAGGATAGAGGATACGATAGGATAGGATAGAGGATAGGATAGGATAGAGGATAGGATAGGATAGAGGATAGGATATGATAGAGGATAGGATATGATAGAGGATAGGATAGGATAGAGGATAGGATAGGATAGATGATAGGATAGGATAGAGGATAGGATAAGATAGAGGATAGGATAGGATAGAGGATAGGATAGGATAGAGGATAGGATAGGATAGAGGATAGGATCGGATAGAGGATAGGATAGGGGATTGGATAGAATAAAGGATAGGATAGGAAAGAGGATAGGATATGATAGAGGATAGGATAGGATAGAGGATAGGATAGGATAGATGATAGGATAGGATAGAGGATAGGATAAGATAGAGGATAGGTTAGGATAGAGGATAGGATAGGGGATTGGATAGGATAGAGGATAGGATAGGATAGAGGATAGGATACGATAGAGGATACGATAGGATAGGATAGAGGATAGGATACGATAGAGGATACGATAGGATAGGATGGAGGATAGGATAGGATAGAGGATAGGATAGGATAGAGGATAGGATATGATAGTGGATAGGATATGATAGAGGATAGGATCGGATAGAGTATAGGATAGGGGATTGGATAGAATAAAGGATAGGATAGGATAGAGGATAGGATAGAGGATTTCATAAGATAGAGGATAAGATAGGATAGAGTATAGGATAGGATAGAGGATAGGATAGGATAGGATAGAGGATACGATAGGATAGGATAGAGGATAGGATAGGATAGAGGATTGGATAGGATAGAGGATAGGATATGATAGAGGATAGGATATGATAGAGGATAGGATAGGATAGAGCATAGGATAGGATTGATGATAGGATAGGATAGAGGATAGGATAAGATAGAGGATAGGATAGGATAGAGGATAGGATAGGATAGAGGATAGGATCGGATAGAGGATAGGATAGGGGATTGGATAGAATAAAGGATAGGATAGGATAGTGGATAGGATAGAGGATAGGATAGAGGATAGGATAAGATAGAGGATAAGATAGGATAGATTATAGGATAGGATAGAGGATAGGATATGATAGAGGATAGGATAGGATAGAGGATAGGATAGGATAGATGATAGGATAGGATAGAGGATAGGATAGGGGATTGGATAGGATAGAGGATAGGATAGGATACATAATAGGATACGATAGACGATACGATAGGATAGGATAGAGGATAGGATAGGATAGAGGATAGGATAGGATAGAGGATAGGATAGGATAGGATAGGATAGAGGATAGGATAGGATAGAGGATAGGATAGGATAGAGGATAGGATAGGATAGAGGATTGGATAGGGTAGAGGATAGGATAGGATAGAGGATAGGATAGGATAGATGATAGGATAGGATAGAGGATAGGATAAGATAGAGGATAGGATCGGATAGAGGATAGGATAGGGGATTGGATAGGATAGAGGATAGGATAGGATACATAATAGGATACGATAGACGATACGATAGGATAGGATAGAGGATAGGATAGGATAGAGGATAGGATAGGATAGAGGATAGGATAGGATAGAGGATAGGATAGGATAGAGGATAGGATAGGATAGGATAGGATAGAGGATAGGATAGGATAGAGGATAGGATAGGATTGGATAGAAGATAGGATAGGATAGATGATAGGATAGGATAGAGGATAGGATAAGATAGAGGATAAGATAGGATAGAGGATAGGATAGGGGATTGGATAGAATAAAGGATAGGATAGGATAGAGGATAGGATAGGATAGGATAGGATAAGATAGAGGATAAGATAGGATAGAGGATACGATAGGATAGAGGATACTATAGGATAGGATAGAGGATAGGATAGGATAGAGTATAGGATAGGATAGAGGATAGGATATGATAGAGGATAGGATATGATAGAGGATAGGATAGGATAGAGGATAGGATAGGATAGATGATAGGATAGGATAGAGGATAGGATAGGATAGAGGATAGGATATGATAGTGGATAGGATATGATAGAGGATAGGATAGGATAGAGGATAGGATAGGATAGATGATAGGATAGGATACAGGATAGGATCGGATAGAGTATAGGATAGGGGATTGGATAGAATAAAGGATAGGATAGGATAGAGGATAGGATAGAGGATAGGATAAGATAGAGGATAAGATAGGATAGAGTATAGGATAGGATAGAGGATAGGATAGGATAGGATAGAGGATACGATAGGATAGGATAGAGGATAGGATAGGATAGAGGATTGGATAGGATAGAGGATAGGATATGATAGAGGATAGGATATGATAGAGGATAGGATAGGATAGAGCATAGGATAGGATTGATGATAGGATAGGATAGAGGATAGGATAAGATAGAGGATAGGATAGGATAGAGGATAGGATAGGATAGCGGATAGGATCGGATAGAGGATAGGATAGGATAGAGGATAGGATACGATAGAGGGTACGATAGGATAGGATAGAGGATAGGATAGGATAGAGGATATGATAGGATAGAGGATAGGATAGGATAGAGGATTGGATAGGGTAGAGGATAGGATAGGATAGAGGATAGGATAGGATAGATGATAGGATAGGATAGAGGATAGGATAAGATAGAGGATAGGATCGGATAGAGGATAGGATAGGGGATTGGATAGGATAGAGGATAGGATAGGATACAGGATAGGATACGATAGACGATACGATAGGATAGGATAGAGGATAGGATAGGATAGAGGATAGGATAGGATAGAGGATAGGATAGGATAGAGGATAGGATAGGATAGGATAGGATAGAGGATAGGATAGGATAGAGGATAGGATAGGATTGGATAGAAGATAGGATAGGATAGATGATAGGATAGGATAGAGGATAGGATAAGATAGAGGATAAGATAGGATAGAGGATAGGATAGGGGATTGGATAGAATAAAGGATAGGATAGGATAGAGGATAGGATAGGATAGGATAGGATAAGATAGAGGATAAGATAGGATAGAGGATACGATAGGATAGAGGATACTATAGGATAGGATAGAGGATAGGATAGGATAGAGTATAGGATAGGATAGAGGATAGGATATGATAGAGGATAGGATATGATAGAGGATAGGATAGGATAGAGGATAGGATAGGATAGATGATAGGATAGGATAGTGGATAGGATATGATAGAGGATAGGATAGGATAGAGGATAGGATAGGATAGATGATAGGATAGGGTACAGGATAGGATCGGATAGAGTATAGGATAGGGGATTGGATAGAATAAAGGATAGGATAGGATAGAGGATAGGATAGAGGATAGGATAAGATAGAGGATAGGATAGGATAGAGGATAGGATAGGATAGAGGATAGGATCGGATAGAGGATGGGATAGGGGATTGGATAGAATAAAGGATAGGATAGGATAGTGGATAGGATAGAGGATAGGATAGAGGATAGGATAAGATAGAGGATATGATAGGATAGAGTATAGGATAGGATGGAGGATAGGATATGATAGAGGATAGGATAGGATAGAGGATAGGATAGGATAGAGGATAGGATAGGATAGAGGATAGGATAGGATAGAGGATAGGATAGGATAGAGGATTGGATAGGGTAGAGGATAGGATAGGATAGAGGATAGGATAGGATAGATGATAGGATAGGATAGAGGATAGGATAAGATAGAGGATAGGATCGGATAGAGGATAGGATAGGGGATTGGATAGGATAGAGGATAGGATAGGATACAGGATAGGATACGATAGACGATACGATAGGATAGGATAGAGGATAGGATAGGATACAGGATAGGATAGGATAGAGGATAGGATAGGATAGAGGATAGGATAGGATAGGATAGGATAGAGGATAGGAAAGGATAGAGGATAGGATAGGATTGGATAGAAGATAGGATAGGATAGATGATAGGATAGGATAGAGGATAGGATAAGATAGAGGATAAGATAGGATAGAGGATAGGATAGGGGATTGGATAGAATAAAGGATAGGATAGGATAGAGGATAGGATAGGATAGGATAGGATAAGATAGAGGATAAGATAGGATAGAGGATACGATAGGATAGAGGATACTATAGGATAGGATAGAGGATAGGATAGGATAGAGTATAGGATAGGATAGAGGATAGGATATGATAGAGGATAGGATATGATAGAGGATAGGATAGGATAGAGGATAGGATAGGATAGATGATAGGATAGGATAGAGGATAGGATAAGATAGAGGATAAGATAGGATAGAGGATAGGATAGGATGGAGGATAGGATGTGGTAGAGGATAGGATAGGATAGAGGATAGGATAGGATAGAGGATAGGATAGGATATATGATAGGATAGGATAGAGGATAGGATAAGATAGAGGATAGGATAGGATAGATGATATTATAGGAAAGAGGAAAGGATATGATAGAGGATACGATATTATAGAGGATAGGATAGGACAGAGGATTGGATAGGATAGAGGATAGGATAGAGAATATGATACAGTAGACGATAGGGGATTGGATCGGATACAGGATAGGAGGCGGTACAGGATAGGATATAATAGGATAGAGAATAGGATAGGATAGAGGATAGGATAAGATAGAGGATAGGATAGGATAGAGGATAGGATAGGATTGAGGATAGGAGAGGATAGAGGATAGAATAGGATAGAGGATAGGATAAGATAGAGGATCAGATAGGATAGAAGATAGGATAGGATAGAGGATAGGATATGATAGAGGATAGGATAGGATAGAAGATAGGATCGGATAGAGGATGGGATAGAGGATTGGATAGGATAGAGGATAGGATAAGATAGAGGATAGGATAGGATAGAGGATAGGATAGAGGATAGGATAGGATAGAGGATAGGATAGGATAGGATAGAGGATAGGATACGATAGAGGATACGATAGGATAGGATAGAGGATAGGACACGATAGAGGATACGATAGGATAGGATAGAGGATAGGATAGGATAGAGGATAGGATAGGATAGAGCATAGGATACGATAGAGGATAGGATAGGGGACTGGATAGGATAGAGGATAGGATAGGACAGATGATATTATAGGAATGAGGATAGGATATGATAGAGGATACGATATTATAGAGGATAGGATAGGATAGAGGATAGGATATGATAGTGGATCGGATAGGATAGTGGATTGGATAGGATAGAGAATATGATACGGTAGACGCTACGGGATTGGATCGGATACAGGATAGGAGGCGGTAGAGGATAGGATAGGATAGGAGGGAGAATAGGATAGGATAGAGGATAGGTTAGGATAGAGGATAGGATAGGATAGGATAGAGGATAGGATAGGATAGAGGATAGGATAGGATAGAGGATAGGATAAGATAGAGGATCAGATAGGATAGAGGATAGGATAGGATAGAGGATAGGATATGATAGAGGATAGGATAGGATAGAGGATAGGATAGGATAGAGGATAGGATATGATAGAGGATAGGATAGGATAGAGGATAGGATAGCATAGAGGATAGGATAGAGGATAGGATAAGATAGAGGACAAGATAGGATAGAGCATAGGATACGATAGAGGGTACGATAGGATAGGATAGAGGATAGGATAGGATAGAGGATATGATAGGATAGAGGATAGGATAGGATAGAGGATTGGATAGGGTAGAGGATAGGATAGGATAGAGGATAGGATAGGATAGATGATAGGATAGGATAGAGGATAGGATAAGATAGAGGATAGGATCGGATAGAGGATAGGATAGGGGATTGGATAGGATAGAGGATAGGATAGGATACAGGATAGGATACGATAGACGATACGATAGGATAGGATAGAGGATAGGATAGGATAGAGGATAGGATAGGATAGAGGATAGGATAGGATAGAGGATAGGATAGGATAGGATAGGATAGAGGATAGGATAGGATAGAGGATAGGATAGGATTGGATAGAAGATAGGATAGGATAGATGATAGGATAGGATAGAGGATAGGATAAGATAGAGGATAAGATAGGATAGAGGATAGGATAGGGGATTGGATAGAATAAAGGATAGGATAGGATAGAGGATAGGATAGGATAGGATAGGATAAGATAGAGGATAAGATAGGATAGAGGATACGATAGGATAGAGGATACTATAGGATAGGATAGAGGATAGGATAGGATAGAGTATAGGATAGGATAGAGGATAGGATATGATAGAGGATAGGATATGATAGAGGATAGGATAGGATAGAGGATAGGATAGGATAGATGATAGGATAGGATAGTGGATAGGATATGATAGAGGATAGGATAGGATAGAGGATAGGATAGGATAGATGATAGGATAGGGTACAGGATAGGATCGGATAGAGTATAGGATAGGGGATTGGATAGAATAAAGGATAGGATAGGATAGAGGATAGGATAGAGGATAGGATAAGATAGAGGATAGGATAGGATAGAGGATAGGATAGGATAGAGGATAGGATCGGATAGAGGATGGGATAGGGGATTGGATAGAATAAAGGATAGGATAGGATAGTGGATAGGATAGAGGATAGGATAGAGGATAGGATAAGATAGAGGATATGATAGGATAGAGTATAGGATAGGATGGAGGATAGGATATGATAGAGGATAGGATAGGATAGAGGATAGGATAGGATAGAGGATAGGATAGGATAGAGGATAGGATAGGATAGAGGATAGGATAGGATAGAGGATTGGATAGGGTAGAGGATAGGATAGGATAGAGGATAGGATAGGATAGATGATAGGATAGGATAGAGGATAGGATAAGATAGAGGATAGGATCGGATAGAGGATAGGATAGGGGATTGGATAGGATAGAGGATAGGATAGGATACAGGATAGGATACGATAGACGATACGATAGGATAGGATAGAGGATAGGATAGGATACAGGATAGGATAGGATAGAGGATAGGATAGGATAGAGGATAGGATAGGATAGGATAGGATAGAGGATAGGAAAGGATAGAGGATAGGATAGGATTGGATAGAAGATAGGATAGGATAGATGATAGGATAGGATAGAGGATAGGATAAGATAGAGGATAAGATAGGATAGAGGATAGGATAGGGGATTGGATAGAATAAAGGATAGGATAGGATAGAGGATAGGATAGGATAGGATAGGATAAGATAGAGGATAAGATAGGATAGAGGATACGATAGGATAGAGGATACTATAGGATAGGATAGAGGATAGGATAGGATAGAGTATAGGATAGGATAGAGGATAGGATATGATAGAGGATAGGATATGATAGAGGATAGGATAGGATAGAGGATAGGATAGGATAGATGATAGGATAGGATAGAGGATAGGATAAGATAGAGGATAAGATAGGATAGAGGATAGGATAGGATGGAGGATAGGATGTGGTAGAGGATAGGATAGGATAGAGGATAGGATAGGATAGAGGATAGGATAGGATATATGATAGGATAGGATAGAGGATAGGATAAGATAGAGGATAGGATAGGATAGATGATATTATAGGAAAGAGGAAAGGATATGATAGATGATACGATATTATAGAGGATAGGATAGGACAGAGGATTGGATAGGATAGAGGATAGGATAGAGAATATGATACAGTAGACGATAGGGGATTGGATCGGATACAGGATAGGAGGCGGTACAGTATAGGATATAATAGGATAGAGAATAGGATAGGATAGAGGATAGGATAAGATAGAGGATAGGATAGGATAGAGGATAGGATAGGATTGAGGATAGGAGAGGATAGAGGATAGAATAGGATAGAGGATAGGATAAGATAGAGGATCAGATAGGATAGAAGATAGGATAGGATAGAGGATAGGATATGATAGAGGATAGGATAGGATAGAAGATAGGATCGGATAGAGGATGGGATAGAGGATTGGATAGGATAGAGGATAGGATAAGATAGAGGATAGGATAGGATAGAGGATAGGATAGAGGATAGGATAGGATAGAGGATAGGATAGGATAGGATAGAGGATAGGATACGATAGAGGATACGATAGGATAGGATAGAGGATAGGACACGATAGAGGATACGATAGGATAGGATAGAGGATAGGATAGGATAGAGGATAGGATAGGATAGAGCATAGGATACGATAGAGGATAGGATAGGGGACTGGATAGGATAGAGGATAGGATAGGACAGATGATATTATAGGAATGAGGATAGGATATGATAGAGGATACGATATTATAGAGGATAGGATAGGATAGAGGATAGGATATGATAGTGGATCGGATAGGATAGTGGATTGGATAGGATAGAGAATATGATACGGTAGACGCTACGGGATTGGATCGGATACAGGATAGGAGGCGGTAGAGGATAGGATAGGATAGGAGGGAGAATAGGATAGGATAGAGGATAGGTTAGGATAGAGGATAGGATAGGATAGGATAGAGGATAGGATAGGATAGAGGATAGGATAGGATAGAGGATAGGATAAGATAGAGGATCAGATAGGATAGAGGATAGGATAGGATAGAGGATAGGATATGATAGAGGATAGGATAGGATAGAGGATAGGATAGGATAGAGGATAGGATATGATAGAGGATAGGATAGGATAGAGGATAGGATAGCATAGAGGATAGGATAGAGGATAGGATAAGATAGAGGACAAGATAGGATAGAGCATAGGATAGGATAGAGGATAGGATAGGACAGATGATATTATAGGAATGAGGATAGGATATGATCGAGGATACGATATTATAGAGGATAGGATAGGATAGAGGATAGGATAGGATAGAGGATAGGATAGGATAGAGGATAGGATAGTATAGAGGATAGGATAGGATAGAGCATAGGATAGGATAGAGGATAGGATATGATTGAGGATATGATAGGATAGAGGATAGGATAGGGGATTGGATAGGATAGAGGATAGGATAGGACAGATGATATTATAGGAATGAGGATAGGATAGGATAGAGGATAGGATAGGATAGTATAGAGGATAGGATAGGATAGAGGAGGGGATAGGATAGAGGATAGGATAAGATAGAGGATATGATAGGATAGACGATAGGATAGGATAGAGGATAGGATAGGATCAAGGATAGGATAGGACAGAGGATACGATAGGATAGGATAGAGAATAGGATAGAATAGAGGATAGGATAGTATAGAGGATAGGATAGGATAGAGGATAGGATAGGATAGAGGATACGATAGTATAGGGGATAGGATAGGATAGAGGATAGGATAAGATAGAGGATACGATAGGATAGATGATATTATAGGAAAGAGGAAAGGATATGATAGAGGATACGATATTGTAGAGGATAGGATAGGATAGAGGATAGGATAGGATAGAGAATAGGATAGGATAGAGGATAGGATAGTATAGAGGATAGGATAGGATAGAGGATAGGATAGGATAGAGGATAGAGGATAGGATAGGATAGAGGATAGGATAGGATAGAGGATAGGATAGGGGATTGGATAGAATAAAGGATATGATAGGATAGAGGATAGGATAGAGGATAGGATAAGATAGAGGATAGGATAGGATAGATGATATTATAGGAAAGCGGAAAGGATATGATAGAGGATACGATATTATAGAGGATAGGATAGGATAGAGGCTTAGGATATTATAAAGGATAGGATAGGATAGAGGATAGGATAGGATAGAGGATAGGATAGGATAGAGGATAGGATAGTATAGAGGATAGGATAGGATAGAGGATAGGATAGGATAGAGGATAGAGGATAGAGGATAGGATAGGATAGAGGATAGGATAGGATAGAGGATAGGATAGGGGATTGGATAGAATAAAGGATAGGATAGGGTAGAGGATAGGATAGAGGATAGGATAAGATAGAGGATAAGATAGGATAGAGTATAGGATAGAATAGAGGATAGGATAGGATAGAGGATAGGATAGGATAGAGGATAGGATAGGATAGAGGATAGGATAGGATAGATGATAGGATAGGATAGAGGATAGGATAAGATAGAGGATAGGATAGGATAGATGATATTATAGGAAAGAGGAAAGGATATGATAGAGGATACGATATTGTAGAGGATAGGATAGGATAGAGGATAGTTTAGGATAGAGGATAGGATAGGATAGGATAGAGGATAGGATAGGATAGAGGATAGGATAGGATAGAGCATAGGATAGGATAGAGGATAGGATAGGATAGAGGATAGGATAGGATAGAGGATACGATAGGAATGAGGATAGGATAGAGAATAGGATAGGATAGAGGATAGGGGATTGGATCGGATACAGGATAGGAGACGATAGAGGATAGGATAGTATAGATGATAGGATAGGATAGAGGATAGGATAGGATAGAGGATAGGATACGATAGAGGGTACGATAGGATAGGATAGAGGATAGGATAGGATAGAGGATAGGATAGGATAAAGGATAGGATAGGATAGAGCATAGGATAGGATAGAGGATAGGATAGGATAGAGGATAGGATAGGATAGAGGATAGGATAGGATAGAGGATAGGATAAGATAGAGGATAAGATAGGATAGAGGATAGGATAGGATAGAGGATAGGATATGATAGAGGATAGGATAGGATAGAGGATAGGATAGGATAGAGGATAGTATAGGATAGATGATAGGAGAGGATAGAGGATAGGATAAGATAGAGGATAGGATAGGATAGATGATATTATAGGAAAGAGGAAAGGATATGATAGAGGATACGATATTGTAGAGGATAGGATAGGATAGAGGATAGGATAGGATAGAGGATAGGATAGGATAGAGGATAGGATAGGATAGAGGATAGGATAGGATAGAGGATAGGATAGGATAGAGGATAGGATAGGATAGAGGATAGGATAGGATAGATAATAGGATAGGATAGATGATAGGATAGGATAGAGGATACGATAGGATAGGATAGAGGGTAGGATAGGATAGAGGATAGGATAGGATAGAGGATAGGATAGGATAGAGGATACGATAGGATAGGATAGAGAATAGGATAGGATAGAGGATAGGACAGGACAGA